>NC_136603.1:4061974-4155493 GCF_910589615.1 Taurulus bubalis | reverse complement strand
GGGCGGATGTCTTGTGTGTTACTCACGTTGGGAATCCATCGACGCACCTTACTAAACAAACACAGGACTTACGAGCATGGCACGGGCGTTTTTTCCTGAAACCTGACTAAGAGGTTTTTGTCGAAATGACGGCAAAGAAATAAAATATGTTTCGACGGTAAATGACTATAACGTGAGGCGTTGTCTGTCTTCATTTGATCCGCCCAAGTGAAGACCGTTAATCATTAATACTGTCATATCTTCTCTAGCCGATTATAGCTCCGACTTTAATGGGAATCGAGCCTTTCGGGCGCGTTTGATGTGAAACATGCCGTGACTGACTGAACAAAGCCAACCGGAGCAGCAGCTGCCACTCAAGCCCCCGAGGTGAAGCAAACACCGGGCGACTCCTCCCTCTCTGAGACTTGACTGAACTTGAGCGCCGAACACAAAGACCTCAGGGCGGATCTCTGCTGAAAACACTGCAGATCGAGGCCACGCCCCCTCCGATCCTGTCGCTGATGGAGCCCCTTTAGAAACTTGCAGGTGTGTTCTTTGCACTGGAGTCGTGGCTCAAGCATTCACATGGAAAGTGATGGAAGTGCTTGGGTTTCTCAGCAGCTGTTTTCAGGGCTTTTTCCGACGTCTTTCGGGCCAGCCCGGCTTCTTGGGTGGCTCCTCGGCTCCTCGGCCTCCGCAGGTCCCCGGGATTTAGATCCTTAAAGCTCAACAGCTGACCGTAATCGTTTCACATGTCCGACACCCGAATTCTGCCGTTTCTGACCCGGAGGCAGTGCTAGAAGTGAAAGCAATATTACTCTGTGATTGTTTTACGTCATTATTCTTCCACGCTAACAATGGCTCAACTGGCTTTTGTTTATGACTGGATAATAACCCTTCTGGAACCCTTCGGTGTCTCTCAGCTCTTTGCTTTAGTTTCCATCTCACGGTCATCGTCGGCATGCTTTCCAGCTGTTTGCAGAGGAAAACGCTCCTAAAGAGTCAGTGTGAAGCCACCTGTTGAGCAGCCAGACGCAGTGAAGAGACTCGCCGCTCAGCTGTAATGAACCAAAATGTTTCTGAAAACGTCGAGAAATACGCCCTGCAGTAGCTGAAGACCCTGATTTGCATAAAGTAGACCTGGACCGCAACTTAATGTTCCGTTTGTCTCTGTCTCTTGTCCCCCAGTGTAAAGCGTCTTTGAGTATCTTAAAAAGCGCTATATAAGTTTGAATTATTATTATTAATGCAAATGAGCAGCTGGCCAACGCGACACATCGTGACCAGAATGCATTGCGTTGCTGCTTGCAAACACAATGAATGGGATTCGGAGGCTCGGCCCCTGCAGCACCTGTAATAACCGCCGTCGTGTCCGTAAAGTCACACTCAAACCCTTTGAACCATTCTGAATGGGACAAAAGATTCCGATCAAGTGATCGCAGATTAAAAAGCTTAAAACTCAACGAGTTTAAAGAGGCCAGAGGAAGGGGCGGGACTTTGGTTTTCTTGTGGCTTTGCTTTGTAGCTTTGTTGCCATTCATGCGGTGCGATCCAGCTCTAGAGATCTTTAAATCCCTGTACACATTATGACATAATTATCAGGCCTAGCTTGCATTATACCTATCATTATTTTTGACTAAAAATAAACTGGGACATAAAGACGTCCTTTTCCCTGAGTGACAACAAATGAAATGCGTCCTCGAGTCACAGAGTTAATCATAGTGTCTGTCGCCCTTTAATAAAACATTGAATAGGCTTTTGTCCCCTGCCTGCTGTGAGTAACGTCCGTGGATGTTGAGGCGTGCTGCGAATCTACCAGTAAACACCGTTTTCGCGGCCGGTAATGACTGTTGTCCGTCCAGCACGAGATGTTCTCCGCGTAGGAGTCGCACGTCCGAGCTGCCGATGCCTGTAATTGAACCCGGTCTGATCTTTTAGTTTCACTGAGCTCTGCAGGCTGCTCTTCTTGAAGGTGTTCCTCTTTGACCGGCACGCAAACATGAAGCCAAATGAGAAGAAGTTGTGTCTCTCTTTGAAGGCTTTTAGCCTCCAACGTCTCTCACAGACCAGATATCGTGTCTCTGTTTACTTCTGATGACGAGCCGCTCGGCTCAGCGGACAAGAGGCAGCTTGTCTCGGCCTGCGCGCTTTAACAGGCCACATTCTTTTGCTGTTTTACTCTGACAGACAGACACACAAAGACCGGGGAGTAATATTGTTTTAACAGCCACGTTAAAGGGGAATCGCATCAGGGGATTAGCTTAGCTTAGCATCAAAGCTTGAAACGGGGGCTAAGCCGTAGAGGTGCTCGTCTGCATACTTTTTCACTCTTTCCTCCCGCGTCCAGTCTTAATGCTAAGCTAAGCTAATCATATTATGCTACTAGCTTCATAATACAACAGCCAGCGGGGAGAAACAAAAGGAATTATCATTATTATTCTCCCGCCTGCTCTTCTGCATGAGCAGGAAGTTGCCTCCAGGCCTCTAAATCTGAAAACACCCTCTGGATTATAAGGATGAATCACATCCCTCCAATCCCACAATACACAACTCAAATCCTCATATTTCTATTGACTATATATTGATAATTCCCTTTCCACTTTGCTGACGTTCCCTCCCGAGGCGTCGCTGCGAGTTCGGAGAGGTCGGCCGAGGAGCCGCCGTGCGTCGTGTCTCCCTCTTATCTTGTCAGGACGGTGCGCAGCACGCTCGGGGAGGATCAGCAGCAATCGCTCCTCGGGAATGACAGGAAATGTGACTGGCAGGAGTTCAACTTTTACCTCGAGTGAACCTAAAGATCCGACTCGGTTTTCAGGGGAAATGAAACACAGAAGTTTTTGTCTCGTCTTCTGTGGAAAAAAAATATTAAACTCAAAACTTCTTCGTCAGCAGTTCGGTCGCCCGCTGACTCGTGTAGAGAAGCCGCTGTCACTCCGCGGGGCTCTTCCACTCGGAGGGTTTCTCTCTGACGGTGGTTTTCGTGGTTCTTCTTCCCGTCTCATCGACGGCGTCACGTCTGCTCCCCAACTCTTCGTCTTGCAGGCGGAGCGTCGCTGACGGACTGAATTAATAGTTGGCTGCAAATGTGCAGGAAAGAAAACAAAAAGTGTGTGTTTCGATACCTAAATTATTTAAAAACGCCCCTCAAAAAAGAAATAAATTCAAAACAAACCAGCTCTTCATTTCGGTACAATGTGACCTTGGACTGAATTTAAATGAATCCCTTCTGTTTCATTTTTCTTCTCCTGTTTACACACACACACACACACACACACACACACACACACACACACACACACACACACACACACACACACACACACACACACACACACACACACACACACACAGATAAATAGACTCTCGAGCCCGTCTGAGCCTGTGACCAAGCGGTAATCTCACCCCACGGCCCACAGTGTGTAATTAGGCGAGCGGTTCGCCCTGACATTGTTCTGCGCTGCGGTCCTTCCCCGGGTCGGGGAGCGGCCGCATGCGATGATGCGTTCGTCTGGCCCCACCTCTCTGAAACCCGGTCACACAGACCGCTCTGTCATTTGACACATATTTGAGATTACAAAAAGCCACGCACACGGGATGTGTCGATATTAACTGTGGAATGCTGGGACGTGGCGGCTGAACCTTCTTCTCCGTCACAAAGTCGGTCGAATTCCACTGCAAAAGACTAAAAGTCTGAAACTGTCCTGATGTGTTTTTTTTGCTGATATACTTTCCCATGAACCACAGACTTGGGAACAATAAGTGAAGAGTCTGCTCTTTCCTCAGAGGGGACAAGAAGGCTGAGATTTGTGTGCACCACAAAATATGTATGTATAGCGTCTTTGAGTACTTAGAAAAGCGCTATATGAGATTGAAGTATTATTATTCTTCACCTCGTTCAAAATGCTATGGAACTGCATCGTGCTTCAGTCAAAGACCTTTGTATTTTCTCAGGAGAGGACCGCCAAATATCTCGTAGTGTATTTAAATCACTGTAAAACCACAGCATTCGCCTTCATTCATAGATCATATGCAGGCATTCCAATAATGTGGTGTAAGGTTTCCCACAGGAAAGCCTTTTCGGGTTCTTCATCTTCCCCGAGACGGACAGACTTTCTTTTTCTCTTTCTACTTCAAATGTACGAATTCCGGCGAGCCAGGGGTGCGCTGCAAGTATTTCATATATATTCAGTGCCGATTTCCACCAGGCTTCAGCCGAGAGCTGGAAATAGGGCAAAGCTTTCCCTCTGCAACCGGAGACGTGAGAGGATGGAGGCCATGTTTTCTTTCCAAACGCACACAAACACGCCGCAGCCGCCGGGCCACAGGCAGCTCTCTGACCACCCCGACAGGAAGTCACTGTTTCAGTGTGTGTGTGCGTCTGTGTGTGTGTGAGCCCGTCAACATCAACGCCCTCCGTTCCAGCCCCTCCCTCCCGCATCCCATCAAGACGGCGCATTCCCAGTGAGGGCCAATGGAGCTCTGCAGAAAAAACAAGTCGAATTGACTTTGAGACAATGTGGCTAAAAATATCTCAACTGTAGTAATTGAGTTGAATAACTCGGGTTTGCAGACATTTGGTGGATTTAAACATCTGCGTCCGTCTCTCGCGAAGCAGCGGATGACGCCTCCTTCCCTGCAGAGCGGGGATATGTGGATCTGCACCAAGGTCCGTTGCTCCCAGATGTCCGACGCAATTTGCTCTGGGAACATTTTGTTTATTTGAAAATGCTTCCGTGAAAAAAGGCAGCTTGAGTTTAGCTTTTGCACATATGCATGATGCAGCTGTGCTTCTTAAAATAACCCAACAGCTCATTTCCTTTTTTATATAATCTCCAAATATTTACATAAGCCTGTTTTTTTTTTTTTTTTTTTTTTTTTTTTTTTATAAATGCGATGTTGAAATCCAGCATGTCTCCAGGCAGAGAATGTGGGAATGCGTTTAAATGCCTGTGGACTGTAACTAGAGCTGGCTTGGTTTAGTGAAAACTACATTGTTGAGCCCATAATTGTGCCGCTTTTTCTCAGATCTCAGATCTTTGTTCTCCTCAAGCTGTTCCTCACGGCATTTAACTGGTGTGGAAATCAATAACCTCACATGTAGAAGTGTAACTCGGATCCTGTAGCTCCATGTAGATCTCTCTTCATGGTCCATTTAGTAGCTGTTGTGCAGCTTTCCATCACGACGCATGACCTTCATCAGCGTTCTGGATGTGCAGACGATCTTCATCCACACACTTCTTTTTTTTAGCATTGTTCTGATACCGGCAACGGAAATGCCTCCGATGCATTGCCTTGCTTTATGATGCGTTCAAGCTCTATTCAGTAAAAATGAGTATCGGGCGTAGGCAAAGAATCTTGAATAAATGCAGTTGTTTGAAGGAGATGTTTTATGCAATATATACATTTTTACTTGTTGTTTTTAACGCACTCTTAAAGTGTACGTATCAGGAACGAAAAAGCATGTATTGCAACATCTCAACATATTATATAAGTTGTTCCCACGTTATCATCTCTACTGAGTTCAGTATATTAAAACTTTCTACTTTATTAATTGATGAGCTCTTTTAAGTCGGAGGTGTATTGTGAAGCACTGGAAGGCGACGAAGGTGGAGGACCGTTCTCTCGCTTTCTCGTTTCTTTTTTTCTCATCTTTCTCCTCAGTGGTGAATTAACTGTGAATCTGTAACGTGTTCACCTCTGTGGAAGTTTATCCACGACTAAAAGACTGGAGGGAGCAGTAAAACAGATCCGTGCTCAACCCATCTGCGTACGCTCGTCGTCGGCTGTGACCCCGGAGTGGATGGTTTTTGAAAAGATGCATAATTCAGGAAAGAGAAAGCAGCTGAAGCGTCTTCAACAGCGTTTCCCCCCGTGTCACTTCACGCCCTCTTGGCTGCTCGTGCAGACTGACTGAATGTCTGGAGGAACGTCATGGAAAAGTTGCAAGTGAAAGGAGGAAGGTCAGAGAACGCATTCCATCTCTCCTCCTCCTCCTCCTCCTCCTCTGCCACAGCTGCGTTTATCACGAGCGGTGTTTAATCTCACTGTCGAGTGGCGACTCGCAATGAAAAGAAGTGGAGCGACTCAGCAGCTCAATAACAAAAAAAAGGAATGACGGGAGGAAAAGAAAAGAGCCGGCGCACTTGCTCCAAACATCTGGATGGCCGAGGCCGTGGTTATCGAACACGCACTCGGGAAGTGCTGGTATTCTCTGAGGCGGTACCGGACTATAATATGACTTGACGGAGAAACCTGAGCGAAGCACACTCTGCCTTTTTAAATAGTATAAATATGTCAGGATCTCTCCTTTAGGACATTATTCTGGAGTCTCATAGTCTGAATCCCTCCAAAAAAATGAACCAGTTGCGTCAGTGGAAGTAATTTAAGTCCCTGTTTCTGATGCCTAGAATGGACATGACTCCAATGTGAACTTGTGTCGCTTTTAAAGGTGCAGTGTGCAGTAGGGCTGTGCGGTATACCGGTTTCAGTTTTCCGTTCGTATGAATTTTTCATATACCGTCATACCGGTCGCCTGTTTGGCAGCAACAACATTTAATGTTCACAGCTTGAAGCTGAAGGAGCAGCGGACCGAGCTACTTACGTCTCATGTTAACTCACTTGACTCATGGTTAGCAAGAAATGACATCGCCAAAATGCATGCTGGGTAAATGACACCGCCCACACAGGAAGACTTTTCTTGTGCAGGAAGAAGTCTCTTCTTGTGGGCTTTACCCAGCATGCATTTTGGCGATGTCATTTCTTTCAAACCATGAGTCAACTTCTATCCGTGAGACGTAAGTAGCTCAGACCGCTGGACACGCATCTGTGACTGTAAACATTAAATGTTGCTGCCGGCCGAAGAATGACAATAGTCGTTACGGCCGCGCATGCGCCACTAGTATCAAGGGATTCCCCTGGGTCCTAAATCCCTCCATGTTTAGCTCCCTATGTACCAATCAAAACAGCTGCTGGCCAGTTGCGAGCGAGTGGTGAATAACGATGGCGGTGGCGGTCCTTTTCGGCGTCAATAAATTAATGTGTTTATTTGGAGAAAGAAATACTGTGATATACCGTGAAACCGCCAGAATCTTACAAAATACCGTGATATGAATTTTTGGCCATACCGCCCAGCCCTAGTGTGCAGCATTTAGCATCTACATGTACCTCCATGTGTGTAGCAGTGGTTCTGACACGCTTGGCACACGGGAAGTTTCCATTGGTTGCAATCTGTCTCCTCACTGTGAGATGCCGTCAAATCCTCAACACCGGACCTTTAATTGATTTTTAAATTAGTTTTTCACTTGGTGGGAAGTTTGATTATTTATAACTGTGTCCGTGTTCTTCAGTGGGTTCATCAGAGCTTTTTTTTAACACAGCTGCCGATGAGAGAATGTATTTGACTGCTGTGTATTAACTTGCTCTGTACCTGTGAAATAACCCAAATGATTAGATCAAAGTAGAACCAAAAACCCTCTGCAGAGCCGCATCAGTGCAGCTTTAAAGTTTTGTCCCAAACTACAAGGCAGTGAAACCGCAACCACCACACGGAGAGCAGGGAGAGGGTTTGAAGACGACACACCTGGGAGCAGCTCGTCAGGACTTGTTGAACAATGAGCAGCTGCACTTTCACATCTTATATCCTCCTCAAACTCTCACCAAAAACCCAAAACAGAAGAAGAAGAAGAAGAAGAAGAAGGCTTGTTGCCCTCCGAATGCAGCGGAGTCATTCAGGGACACGGGCCCAGTGCTGGTACAGTGACTCAGCCGCATGCCACTGGTCACGGCCAAGAGGACTGGGAGTGGTGCTCTAGACTCAGGACTCCTTTGATCGGTCTGTTTTTCCACCTTTTAAAAAAAACGTTTAAATAAATAAAAAATGCACTTAAATATAGCATAATCAAGAGGTGAAACGTTAATACAGAGAATGTGCAGACGTCTGTGACTCCAGACGCTGTGTTGCACAACCCTGTGACCACGATTCATGACTGGATGTTTCCCGTTTGTTTTCGCCTCCGTGACCTCTTTGAGGGTCTGGGTTTAATCAGCTGTTTTTGTCCCTTCCCTCTTCACGTTGAGTGGCAGCCGATTCTGCATGTTGGGCAGAAGGGGGAGGAGCCACAGACGAGCAGTGATTTCACTCGTCTTAGATCATCGGTCTGTCCTCAATGTGTTTCCCTTTAAAGGGGTTAGAACATGTAACTCAATGTGGCAGTTATTAGTTTATTGTTGTTTGTCCCCCAAAAGATTTACGACAAACACTGGACCTCACGCAGGAAGTGATATAAGAACACGTTTGGCCTTATTTCTGTTCATGTTCACAGAATGTCGTTATTTAGCTGGCAGCCGGTCATTTCCTGGATTCAACAGACTTTTCTACCACTCACAGGCCAAAGCAAAGAACCCATATCATATATCATATAATCAAGATTATGTGTTTTTTAGAGTATTCTAATGACTAGATTAAATAAATACTGGTCTAATTAAGACTATAAAGCCCCTTGGATGACTTTCCCCGTGTTCAGCTTCTGAATGGGTTACATTCTGCTCTTTTCTTTTCCTGTATTGGCGCTCTGGGAAATCACATGTTTGTGATCACAATTTATGATCAAGTGGGATTCATTATCACGAACACCTGATTCGGAGCAGATTTGGATGCTAAAAATGTTTGGTGCATCTGGCGTGGAAAATTAGCAGAAAATATGAGAGAATTAGAAGAATGTTGCTGCACGAGACCCATTAAAGGTCCTCTGAAAACTTATATAGTCTATTATAATAAGACGTTTTATTTGTATAGCGCTTTCAAAGGTACTGAACGGCACTTTAACCGAATAAAAACAAGCAGATACATAACATAACAGTATAAAAACAATAACAAAAGTAAAACCAACCATTACACAACTAGCATAGTTATTGTCTCTGATGAAACACATGCCTGACCTGTCTGAAAACTAGACTGACTGGGCTGCAACAAATCATTCATTCATTTCAGAAAATAGTAAAAAAAACTAAACATTCCCATCGGTACCTAAAGACCTTCATTTTACGGCGCCGGCCGTCTGACTCGCCGCACTACTGCTGCTTATTCCTGCTCTCGTTCTGCATGTTTCCTCTGACGTGAACCAGGGGTCCTTGTCTTTGAGCCGCGTTGATAAAGTGCGGACGCCTCCTCTCCGCCCGCGTCCTTATCTTCAGAGATAGCGGCCTCGTGAATGAGCTCTTTGTGGAACCGGCGGTGTGAAACTCGGCTCGTCAGGCGGCCGTCCTCCCTCCGTCAGGGATCCCTCAGGCCGGGGGTCACGCAGACGAGTTTAAACGAGCCCCGGTGGGGCGCGGCGGCCTCCAGGAGACTCGCCTCCTGCTGCAGCGGTTCCGGTGCGGATAACAAGTTAATGAGTGCGGCGGTTTACTCGCTGTAGATGTGGAGGAGCTGAGCTCCAGCTGCTGCGAAGGAAGGTCAGATTGTTTTCTCAGGGAGAGGAAACAGACAGGGGGTGTGTTTGTGTGTGTCGTACACTATATATGGCCCAGTGTATCTGGACGACCTCGTCATCTTGTGCACTTGAGGTCATGTTTTCTTCATGTTTGTGTTAAGCTCCTTAGTTCCAGTTAAAATGAGTTGTATGGCTGCAATCAATCAGTCAGACCTCATTTGTTTTGCACTTTTCTCACACACACACACACACACATTCCACGCGCCCCAAAAGCGTGGAATGACTTAGAAATGTATAAATTGTTCAACAATAAAAGCGTCCAATGGAGATTAAATCAGGAGTGAAAAGCTAGCATACATTTCATCAGTTGGCAGTGAGGAAGCACCAGAGGCAGGATGTGAAACAGATGAAACTCTAACTCGTGTCCCAGCAACCCCGTGCACAGAGAACTGGTTTAATGGGAAGTCTCGACTGGTCCTGACCTCAACCCCCAGTCCAGCGCCTTTTTAGGATCTATTGAAACGTCGGATGGGAGCAAATCCCTGCAGCCAGAACCTTTTACAACGCCAAGCGTTTGCAATCTGCCATCTTGGTTTTGAATCCCTCCAGCATGAAGCAAATCCACAGCAGCTGCCAGGATCTCCGGATCAGATCCCTCATAGCGACCACCGCTGACGTTCCTCTCTCTTTGCCCCTCCCATCCTCTCTCCCCAGGTCACGGAGAATGTCACTGCGGCGAGTGCAAGTGCCACGCCGGCTACGTCGGCGACAACTGCAACTGCTCCACGGACACGTCGCCCTGCGTGGCCGACGACGGGCAGATGTGCAGCGGGCGCGGCAGCTGCGTGTGCGGCCGCTGCCAGTGCAGCGAGCCCGGCGCCTTCGGGGACACCTGCGAGAAATGCCCCACCTGCCCCGACGCCTGCGGCACCAAAAGGTAAAGACACACACGTTTGGGTATCATCAGTTGTGTTTTTGCGACGCTTGATGCGGATGTGTTCATTGCTTGAGAAGAAGAGAAAGAGGTTGGGACATTGACAACAAGGCGCCCTCAGGAATCCACAGCGATGACGGAAAAAGGTCAAGCCCCGCCCCCTCGCATAACTCACTCACTTCGGGGCTTATCTGGGCTTTGATGAGCGAGTCATAAGAGAGTCGTCCAGATCAGTCGTGCCATCGGTGACCCCCAGAAATGAACGCCGTTTGAACTTCAGCATCCCTCGGCTCGCCCTCTGAGGTCGCGGGTTAAACGCCTCGTAGAGAGAGGAGTCCTCTGTGAGGACACACACACACACACACACACACACACACACACACACACACACACACACGGCTCTTTATGCAACGGCCTGTCGCCCTCCACCAGACTGGATATTTGTCAATATTAGTCAGACCGCTCCCACGGGCATAACTGTAAAGCAGTGTTTCTGCTTGATTTGCGGTTTATATTTTACTTCAGCGCGTTTAGTTAAAAAAGTCTGATGTGCCGTGTTCATGAAGGGAGGATTTATTGCATGACGTGTTGCTTGCGTACGTTTTTAAATAGATTTATCTCATAAACTGACAACTCTGTGGCAGATTCACAAGAGAACCTGCACACGCTAAACCTTAAAATAAGACGAAGGAAACTGCACTCCCCGAGCCAATTGCACATCTGTGCTCTCTGTGCTTTTTTTTGCACATATTTAAAGGCGAATGAGCCTCACGGCAAAAAAGACTCTAATTCACAACAATTAACGCAACTCTAAGGGGTGTTTTCTTTGTATCTGGAAGCAGTGGAGGGTTTTAATGACCGCTGAGTCATGAAGAGTAGATGAATAAAGCTCCCTGACAGGAGAGGAGGAAAAAGATGATGCTTGTGGAGACGCATTATAGTTTCTGCTGCGGCCCCTCAGTGTGTGATGTATCCAAGCTGACATGAAGACGCTTCCAGTGTTGTGATGGAGGGGCATCTTGCGGGGCATCTTTTGACAGCTGACGTAGCCGGACTTCTCTCTGAGTGCTTTCGAGCTCATGAATAAAGATGAAAGAAGCTATTTTGCGAACTCGGCGTCCTCTGCTTCCCCGTTGAACTCGCTCTCTCCTCCGCTTCAGGGAATGCATCGAGTGCCGGCTCTTCAACTCGGGGCGACTCGCAGACAACCAGACCTGCCAGCGCCTGTGCAAGGACGAAATCATCACAGTGGAGACCCTCAGTGAGTGCACACACACACACACACACACACACACACGTATAGTCACTTTGGACGAAAGCATCCCACAAACAGATGTTGATACAATGTTTCCAAAGCAGAATCGCACAAGCACGAAAAAAACTCCTAATAATAACAACGTAAGATGGCTGCCAGCTCTTTCGTCTGGTTGATGCGCAGCTCCCTGCGTCCCTCACACTCCTCCCGTGGCTGGATGAAGGTGTGTGTTATGCAGGTGTCGGTCTGGGCGTCTCGGCTCTCTGCTCTGTGTTCGTTACACATCCCTCACATCCCTCGCAGCCCGGAGGGAGATGTTCAGGAATGCGTTACTTAAGCGCACAGAGATTTATGGCGGCGCTTCAGAGGAGGACGAGGTTGTGTGTTCAGCTACAGAGGTTATTATTGTTGTTGTTGTTGTTGTTATGAGGATCGTTCCATGTTCCTGACCCGGGTCCAACGGGTTCCGTAGCGTTCCCCCGCTGGTCCGGCCGTCTGACCGGCCTTAATGGACTCCACATGCACATTCCACATACTTGGTGCATGAAACGGAGGAGGAGGGCGGATGACCTCACTCTCCTGCGTTTTTTCGGATAATGAAGATTGGAGACAAGGGCACCCGGAATATCAGCGTCTCGCTTGAGGTTTCACAGCAGAGAAACCGTCAGATTCCTCTCTCTCCCTCTCCTCCTTTTGTCTCTGTCTCTCTCTCCCTCCTCCATTGCTCTCTCTCTCCCTCTCCTCCTTTTGTCTCTGTCTCTCTCTCTCTCCTCCCGTTGTCTCTCTCTCTCTCCTCCTTTTGTCTCTGTCTCTCTCTCTCTCCTCCTTTTGTCTCTCTCTCTCTCTCTCCTCCCGTTGTCTCTCTCTCTCTCCTCCTTTTGTCTCTGTCTCTCTCTCTCTCCTCCTTTTGTCTCTCTCTCTCTCTCTCCTCCTTTTGTCTCTCTCTCTCTCTCTCCTCCCGTTGTCTCTCTCTCTCTCCTCCTTTTGTCTCTGTCTCTCTCTCTTTCTCTCTCTCTCTCCTCCCGTTGTCTCTCTGTCTCTCCTCCTTTTGTCTCTGTCTCTCTCTCTCTCCTCCTTTTGTCTCTGTCTCTCTCTCTCTCCTCCCGTTGTCTCTCTCTCTCTCCTCCTTTTGTCTCTGTCTCTCTCTCTTTCTCTCTCTCTCTCCTCCCGTTGTCTCTCTCTCTCTCTCTCTCCTCCTTTTGTCTCTCTCTCTCTCTCTCCTCCCGTTGTCTCTCTCTCTCTCCTCCTTTTGTCTCTGTCTCTCTCTCTTTCTCTCTCTCTCTCCTCCCGTTGTCTCTCTCTCTCTCCTCCTTTTGTCTCTGTCTCTCTCTCTCTCCTCCTTTTGTCTCTCTCTCTCTCTCTCCTCCTTTTGTCTCTGTCTCTCTCTCTCTCCTCCTTTTGTCTCTCTCTCTCTCTCTCCTCCTTTTGTCTCTCTCTCTCTCTCTCCTCCTTTTGTCTCTGTCTCTCTCTCTCTCTCCTCCCGTTGTCTCTCTGTCTCTCCTCCTTTTGTCTCTGTCTCTCTCTCCCTCCTCCATTGCTCTCTCTCTCCCTCTCCTCCTTTTGTCTCTGTCTCTCTCTCTCTCCTCCCGTTGTCTCTCTGTCTCTCCTCCTTTTGTCTGTCTCTCTCTCTCTCCTCCTTTTGTCTCTGTCTCTCTCTCTCTCCTCCTTTTGTCTCTGTCTCTCTCTCTTTCTCTCTCTCTCTCCTCCCGTTGTCTCTCTGTCTCTCCTCCTTTTGTCTCTGTCTCTCTCTCCCTCTCCTCTTGTGTGTCTCCCTCTCCTCCCTTTGTCTCTATCCCTCTCCTCGTTTTGTCTCTCTCTCTCCTCCTCTCTCTCTCTCTTTCTCTCTCTCTCTCCCTCTCCTCCCTTGTGTCTCTGTCTCCTCTCTCTCTGTCTCCTCCTCCCTTTGTCTCTCTCTTCTCCTCTCGCTCTCTCTCTGTCTGTCTGTCTCTCTCTCTCTCTCTCTCTCTCTCCCCCCCTCCCTGACTGAAGACCAGCCTTGGTGGATAAACTGATGGGATACAACAATAATTCCTTCAGAGCGCTGGTTGAAAGTGAGGTCACACAGAAGAAGGAATCAATCAAATGTATCTTCTTTTCATTTAGAAGAATATTTCCTTAAATAAGAGTGAAGAAGCTTAAAGAACAAGTCAATAAAAGTTAATTATATTCAAGGTCTGTTCTTTTGTCCTTTTTGTTCGGTTAAATAAAATTGAATTATGTTTTTTTTTTCTTTCTTTCGTCCATGTTATTTTCTTTTCTTTATCTCCTTTTGTGGTATATATATATATATATATATATATATATATATATATATATATATATATATATATATATATATATATATATATATATATATATATATATATATATATATATATATGGACAGCAGTTTAAAGACTGATTCTCTGCTTCCCTTCCAGACACGGAGGACCCCGGCGCTGTGCTTTGTCTCTACAAGACAGACAACGATTGTGTCATGAAGTTCACGTATTCTGAGCACGCCAGCGGGCAATCCATCCTCACAGCCCTCAAAGAGCCAGGTCAGTGCCCACAACAACAACACATTACGTAGTCTTTCCTCTTTTTTTCAAAACAGTGCTGTTTGGTGCATGAATCAACAAGCATCCCCAGTCCATCATAAAAACATGTTTCTAAAGATTTAAAGGGACGACACCATTCCGCTTTGAACCCGTCACTATGCACCTGCATTACTCTCCCATTATCGTATATAAAGGAAAAATGTTTATTGTAGATTCTGATTTTTCTGTGTGTGCATTTGATGATTAAGTGCAAACTTAAAGACACAATGAGTCTGGTTTTTCCTTCAGAACAATAGACTTAAGGGAGAACCAGTCACACAAACAGATTCCTTCTCAAGCGGCTTGAACGAGGGACCTGTCATGAACTTAATAATTATGTTGAAATGATCCCACTGACTGCAATTTGATTTGTGATATAACTCTAGATGTATTCATAGAGCCTAACTGTATAACTATTCATTAAATTGGCTATTGATGCTATAGTTTAACACCATCATATCAATACGAACAAATCAAATTATTTGACCCCCTCCCCTTGTGGTGGCGAGACGCTCTCATTCACACACAGGTTCATGTTTACAGTTATCATGAGTCCAACGAGCAATAAACATCCAGAGAGTGAATATAAAAACACCAAAATGTAAACAATGCGTCTTCACATGCAGAGGCCCCGCCCCCTGCTCGGTTTGGGACGTTTCTGGGCGTCGGCTTCCTCGTAGCGACCGCAAACTAAGGGAGGAACTTTTTTTTTAGATTCGGCCTCCATTGGTGAAATGATTTCGATCCGAGCCTGACTTTCTGTCTCTTCCCCGCGTCAGAGTGCGGCGGCGGGCCGGACGCCATGATGGTGCTGCTCGCCGTGGTCGGCAGCATCCTGCTGGTGGGCGTGGTGCTGCTCGCCGTCTGGAAGCTGGCCATCACCGTGCACGACCGCAGAGAGTTCGCACACTTCCAGAGCGCACGCTCACGAGCCCGATACGAGATGGTAAGGATGCCTGACACACACACACACACACACACACACACACGTAATAGCGTTGGAATAGTTGATGCATCTAGAAGAACCACACGTTCCAGGCTCTCCGTCACTGGTTTGGACCCCTGCACTTCCTCGTCCCTCACGCTGTGTCTTTGTGTGACTTCCTGTTTCTCCTCAGGCCTCCAACCCGCTGTACAAGCAGCCCGCGTCGACACATTTCGTGGAAACGGATTTCAACATGTACGGGAAGTCCTTCAACGGAGACGTCCACTGATCCCTTCAGGCGTCGGGGGGGCGCGGCAGGACCGGTCCGACGAACAGAACCCTGGAGGACGGGGGACTCGAACACTCGATTTGCACCGGACGAAAGACGTGAAATGAACTAGACTGTTTTCCGATGGAGGGGATGGGGGTCTGTGGCCTTTTTTTTTTTTTTGTTTTATCTTTACGCAGGAGATTCAAGCCCTCCACCGAGATGATGTGACTTTTTCTTTTCTTCATCCGTGTGTGTGTTTCGCTGACAGCTGTGACCGTCGGTGGAAGGAGAACGAAGCGTGAACTCCTCGGTCCTGTTCAGAGAGAGAGAGAGAGAGGGAAAGAAAGAAAGAGAGAGGGAGAGAGAGAGAGAGAGAGAGAGAGTAGCGTTAGCGGTGAGTTTGCCTGCATTACACAAAATAAACAAACTCATGAAAACCACGACTCCAAACACATAAAACCATTCAATCTTTGCACAGAGCAGCAGGACATTGGCTTATATTTGTCTATTTTTATAAACACTATTTTGTGTATAAACTTTGCACCCAACAGGACTCTGAATAGATTTCACTCCGCATCGGATCATTTGAAATGCACAGGATTATTAAAAAGCACGTATTTCTGAAGGTGGCTATGATGACGTTGTGGTACTACTAACATTTATTACTAAGCAATAGACTTCTTCATTTTGCACAGAGAATATTGAGAGGCAAGTAAAGATTAAAAGTCTCTTCTATGTTTGTGTGTGTGTGTGTGTGTGTGTGTGTGTGTGTGTGTGTGTGTGTGTGTGTGTGTGTGTGTGTGTGTGTGTGTGTGTGTGTGAGAGTACGCTCCCTTCTGTTAGTCTGAATTGTAGGATTTCCAACTCTCCCCCCAGGCTTTGAACACAACATTAAAGTGAGGCTGGTGCTGATCTATATTTGTCTTTTTTTTTTTTGACCAATCCAAAGAGCAAAACCAACAATGTGTCGTCCCTCAATTCTTTCAGTCGTGACCTGAACTGGAGACCCGGAGGTTTCCCTCAGTTGATCTGCAGCTATTCTTTCATAACAGATTAATCATTTCACTCTTTTCTCTTGTAATGTTTTGGTAATTGTTTCTGCTTCTATTGCAAATGTAACGTGTGATTTTGGACAGTTGGTCCGACTAAACCAACACAATGAAGACGTCACTGTGGGCATTAGGAAATTGTGACGGGCTTTATTATATTTTACTATTTTGTGAAACAAACGATTAATCGAGAAAATAAGAGGCAGATTAAAAAATGAAAATAATAAATATTTGCAATGCTTTGAATAACACGGACAATTCTTGTTAGTTGGTTCGGATCATTGTTGGTCTTTGCGTTGGATTTAAAAATATATATACAAATATAGTAAATATGACTAGAACACCTCACAGTTGCAGCCGGCTCCTGTGATGGTGGATCTGCTTCACGAGGTGGAGAGGAGATCTCCTCTAGACCTGGAAACACAAACACATGCAGCACTCGTGGGTCGATGATGTGGGTTTGGGCAGACGGCCCGTGAGGGGCTGGGAGGAGACTTTGGGGGAAGAACCCTCAAAGGAAGAGTCCAGAGTCATGAAGCGCCGGTCACTGTTCCCAGAGAGAGAGGCGAGGCCGCAACTGTCTCATGTTCGAGGGGCGAGAAAGGAACGTGTAAATGTGGCAGGGACTGTGTGTGTGTGTGTGTGTGTGTGTGTGTGTGTGTGTGTGTGTGTGTGTGTGTGTACATTCAGTGCCAAAAATGTTTTCAGTCCGTGTGTCTCGGCACCGTTTACTAAACTCACCCACCTTTTTCAGCTCAAAACACACGTTTAGTTCTTCTTCCTGTACAGGCGTGAACATTTTCACACACACACACACACACACACACACACACACACACACACACACACACACACACACACACACACACACACACACACACACACACACACACACACACACAGAGAGCAAGAACAATAAATCTGCTTATGTCAAAGAGGTCGACGGGTCTGTTGTGTTTGGCTCAGTCGTGCAGTCCGTACTTACAGAGGCTGCGTTTGGGGGCGGGGCCTCGATCGGGGGTCTAATTTTAAACATGACTCCGTGTGTGTGTGTGTGTGTGTCTGCGTCTGCACGTCTGCACCCTGCAGTAAAACATCTGTTTGGCCCACTAACCCGCGCTGGCACATGTCTGACGCGTGATCCTGGAGGCCGGGCCGATGCGGTAACTGTACCCCTCCCAGTGGGACCCCCTCCCAGTAGGAACGCCCAGTGGGACCTCCTCCCCAGTGGGACCCCCGCCCAGTGGGACCTCCTCCCCAGTGGGACCCCCGCCCAGTGGGACCTCCTCCCCAGTGGGACCTCCGTCCCAGACGCTGACGTGTTTACAGAACAACCCTTTAATTACACTTTCAGTCGCTTGCGTTAGGGTTGTTGTATATTCAGGGCTCAACGTTGCCTTTTTTAGTCCCCTTCTGTTATGAATAACTAAGATCCACTCAGCTTAATGAAAGAATAAAAGCTTTAGTATATGGGTATTTAACTAATGTTCAGCAAGGTCCAGTTTGAGAAAATGTCCTCATCAAAGGTCCAGAACATCAGTGACGTCTAGCTTGCGCTAAGATTTAGTCCCATATGTATTGAAGTAGCAGTGATTTCAACATCTGTATGAAGTCAACCACTGACTGTCAAATCAAATAAAGAAAGAAAGAAAGAAATAATATCTCAACAATATTTATTATTCGAGTTCAAATTTAACTGGATGAATTATAAATATTCTAATTCTAGACTACAAATTTTAGCATCTGAAATCAGTGTTTTTTTACTTCATTTTGTACACAAACATGTAGAGATTCTTCTTCACATATATGAAAATAATCTCTAATTTGCATGTTCTATTGTGGATTGTTGAGGAATTCCCACCACTTTTTGGTCTTCTAGAAATTTTTTTCACATGTTGGAAAACCCAGGAGATGAAGACCAAGCGTGTCGGGCAGAGGAGCTACAACAGAGGAGCTACAGCAGAGGAGCTACAGCAGAGGAGCTACAACAGAGGAGCTACAGCAGAGGAGCTACAACAGAGGAGCTACAGCAGAGGAGCTGCAGAGGAGCTACAGCAGAGGAGCTGCAGAGGAGCTACAGCAGAGGAGCTACAGCAGAGGAGCTGCAGCAGAGGAGCTACAGCAGAGGAGCTACAACAGAGGAGCTACAGCAGAGGAGCTACAGCAGAGGAGCTACAACAGAGGAGCTACAGCAGAGGAGCTGCAGAGGAGCTACAGCAGAGGAGCTACAGCAGAGGAGCTGCAGCAGAGGAGCTACAGCAGAGGAGCTACAGCAGAGGAGCTACAACAGAGGAGCTGCAGCAGAGGAGCTACAGCAGAGGAGCTACAGCAGAGGAGCTGCAGCAGAGGAGCTGCAGCAGAGGAGCTGCAACAGAGGAGCTGCAACAGAGGAGCTACAGCAGAGGAGCTGCAACAGAGGAGCTACAGCAGAGGAGCTGCAGCAGAGGAGCTACAGCAGAGGAGCTACAGCAGAGGAGCTACAACAGAGGAGCTACAACAGAGGAGCTACAGCAGAGGAGCTACAGCAGAGGAGCTGCAGAGGAGCTACAACAGAGGAGCTGCAGAGGAGCTACAGCAGAGGAGCTACAGCAGAGGAGCTACAGCAGAGGAGCTACAGCAGAGGAGCTACAGCAGAGGAGCTACAACAGAGGAGCTACAACAGAGGAGCTACAGCAGAGGAGCTACAGAGAGGAGCTACAACAGAGGAGCTGCAGCAGAGGAACTGCAGCTGTGCGGTGGAACAAGTCCATGTTTGTTCTGTCGGTCCTGCTCGAGGTGAGCTCATACATCTTCAGGGTGAGTCTGACGGCGTCTCTGCCAGCGGTGAAGTCACAGAGATCAAGTTAAAGCCGTCTGGTGTCCAGAGGCCGGAATCAGTGTCTCATTATCAGTTACTGAAGTGGCATGAAGGGATTTTTTATTAAAGAAAACCTGCCTTTTGAATATGTTTAACTGCCATCATACTTGTGTGTGTATTCTGTGTTTTAATGTACACACAGATGATGTCACACTTCCTCCACTCACACTTTTCACACCCGTCTGAGAAAAGCTTCTCCGCTGTAAAAAAAAAAACTGTCTCTTGACTTTTGAATACTAATCTCAGTTCCTTTTTATTTGTCGTGGTTCCCTTTTAAAAAAGGAAAAATTCCCTTCTTACAAACTTCCGCTTTATTTCCTCAACGCAGCATCTTTTCCATTCACGCAGCTTTCACAGCATCGTTTCTTCTTTTCAGGTTCTCAGCCTCAGGTATTGAAAATGAAGCTTTCGAGATATTAAAAACAATGAATTGTTGACACTTTACAGCTTTGATCAAGATGACGATCATCGTGGAGAAAACATTCAAATATTTCACTAGAAGTCATAAAATTGGTAAATAACAATAATAATGTTTAGCTTATTAAATGAGGCTGTAGCAGCAAAACCTCTCGAGTGTGTTGAACTAAAAAAGTTCATGTTTTAAGAATTCAAATTTTCATTTGTAAAAGGAAGATTGTTTTTTTCTTTCAAAATGTACATTGCACAAAAGTTTGAAATATCACCCTAAAATGCTCCTTTACAATTTAAAGTCTGTCACAATTTGACTTAAAGGCCCAGTGTGTAGAATGTATTAGCAAAAATGGATCATAATAAAATGTAATTATGTTTTAATTTGCCTTTGTTGCCTCAAACTAAGACGTGTGTGTTTATCTTAGAATGAGCCCTTCATCTCTACAGGGAGCGGGTCCTCTTTTTAATTTGTGATTTTGGGCTGCACAAAATAAACTGAATTTAATTGAATGTACATGTTGCACCGTCATACTTCTACGGTGGCCTAGAAAGGACAAACAAAAGTGACTTGAAGGCCACCGTAGTTCTCTGACACGCTTGGAAAGGGAGGAGTGAGCGGAGGACTCTTCAGCTGGTTGCAATCTGCAACCTCACCACTAGATGGCACTAAATCCAACGCACTGTCCCTTTAAGAGGAATTGGTATTAAAAGGTGCCCTGCGAAGCTTTCTCGTAAACAAACAAAAGTTCTGTTTATATTCACCAAAGCTCACTTTGTGTCACCTTGAGGTCAAACGACTCTAATTAATGCATTTTATCCTTCAGACAACATTTTAGATCCATCTCAAATCTGACAAGTTACTCTTTTTAGTATTTTTTTAGTTTGTCTTTGAATGCAGAAATGCAAGATGACAGTAAACTAACGGGAAGTAAAGGAAAGGTAGAGGGGGATGTGGGACAAAAATCTGGCTAATTCACCAAACACTCCTTAATGAAGCGTATAGCCTTTGTTATCCAGCACATCGGAGGAGAGGAGGAAGAGGAGGAAGAGGAGCATCGGCCTCTTCATGATGTAAATGCTTTGCGTTTAGCTCCCGGGTCTGAAGGCCGAGACGATTCCCGCCCTCCGGCTCCAGGAGCCGCTCTGAGGTGCTCTGACCTCACATGCGACGCACTGAGGCGTCACAAAAGCTCCGTGAACCGTGTAGAATAACACTGTCGGAAAGTCACAGTGTTTTGACCTTTGACCTCCTGCTGCTGAACGCCGTCATTGTCGGTCTGATCTGATCTGAGGGTTTGCTGTGAAACACACTTGTTGAGCAAAAATGCTGTACTGGGGGAAGACTTTCTGTGTTCTTTTATAAGATTAAATATAAAATACATTGTAAGAGGAGGAAACGGGAATCTGTTGTCTGCTTTTTATTCCTTCACAAAGCGTTACTCACATGGTTTACTAGCGAGCTAACTAGTTGTCAGAGGACTCCTCAGAGATCCCTCCTCTCTCCTCTCTCCTGGTCTTCTGGCTCCTGGCTCCTCTCTCCTGGCTCCTGGCTCCTCGCAGCAATAAGAGCTTTGGGACGGCAGAACAACTTCCAGAATAAGAGACTTGTGGAGACAGGGTGTAGCCCTGGTTGTCAAATAAAAAAGAGCTTCTTTACCAGAAACAGTGCGATGTCTCCCTCTAGAGGCCCAAGAGGGCTTCACATGTCTGATCCACATGTAGTACCCCATGTTACTGGGACACAGTCTGCATTACTGACACATGTACTGTCATCTCACATGAACACAACCCGGTCATGAGCATCACCGTGGAGGAGCAGCAGCTGTGTCTGTGAGGTCAGAGGGGCGTCACGGGAGAACCCGTCTTCCATACTGGACCTCTTTCTCAGACCTGGTCGCTGCAGAATCGATACCTATGGGACTCCAGATTCTCCCCAGTAGCCTCATTTACTTTCTTCAGAGTCAAAAATGTAACAGAAACAAGTTTCTCAACTTTCACGTTGCGACGATACTTCTGAACTTTTCCTTAAAGTTACTGGGGGAACTTTGAACTGGTTATGAACCAGTCTCCTTGTGGTACTGATGCCTTCATAAGACCTTCACGAGGTAACGAGACCATCAGTCTAGATTGTTTGTTTATGCAGACATTATTAAAGCTGAAGGTTTGAAAGAAGGACTTGTATTGGCTATTGAGTGTCACATTGTTGTATTGTTACTTTGTTACATTGTTGTGTTGTCACATTGTTGCATTGTTGTATTGTTACTTTGTTACATTGTTGTATTGTTACATTGTTGTATTGTTACTTTGTTACATTGTTGTATTGTTACTTTGTTACATTATTGTATTGTTACATTGTTGTGTTGTTACTTTGTTACATTATTGTATTGTTACATTGTTGTATTGTTGTATTGTTACTTTGTTGTATTGTTACATTGTTGTATTGTTACTTTCTTACATTGTTGCATTGTTACTTTGTTACATTGTTGTATTGTTACTTTGTTACATTGTTGCATTGTTACTTTGTTACATTGTTGTATTGTTACTTTGTTACATTGTTGCATTGTTACTTTGTTACATTGTTGTATTGTTACTTTGTTACATTATTGTATTGTTACATTGTTGTATTGTTGTATTGTTACTTTGTTACATTGTTGTATTGTTACTTTGTTACATTGTTGTATTGTTACTTTGTTACATTATTGTATTGTTACATTGTTGTATTGTTACTTTGTTACATTGTTGCATTGTTGTATTGTTACATTGTTGTATTGTTGTATTGTTACTTTGTTACATTGTTGCATTGTTGTATTGTTACTTTGTTACATTGTTGTATTGTTACTTTGTTACATTGTTGTATTGTTACATTGTTGCATTGTTGTATTGTTACTTTGTTACATTGTTGCATTGTTGTATTGTTACTTTGTTACATTGTTGCATTGTTGCATTGTTACATTGTTGCATTGTTGTATTGTTGCTTTGTTACATTGTTGTATTGTTACTTTGTTACATTATTGTATTGTTACATTGTTGTATTGTTGTATTGTTACTTTGTTACATTGTTGCATTGTTGTATTGTTACTTTGTTACATTGTTGCATTGTTGTATTGTTACATTGTTGCATTGTTGTATTGTTACTTTGTTACATTGTTGTATTGTTACTTTGTTACATTATTGTATTGTTACATTGTTGTATTGTTGTATTGTTACTTTGTTACATTGTTGCATTGTTGTATTGTTACATTGTTGTATTGTTACATTGTTGTATTGTTACTTTGTTGCATTGTTACTTTGTTACATTGTTGTATTGTTGTATTGTTACTTTGTTACATTGTTGTATTGTTGTATTGTTACTTTGTTACATTGTTGTATTGTTACTTTGTTACATTGTTGCATTGTTGTATTGTTACTTTGTTACATTGTTGTATTGTTACTTTGTTGCATTGTTACTTTGTTACATTGTTGTGTTGTCACATTGTTGCATTGTTACTTTGTTACATTGTTGCATTGTTACTTTGTTACATTGTTGTATTGTTACTTTGTTGCATTATTGTATTGTTACATTGTTGCAATGTTACTTTGTTACATTGTTGTATTGTTACTTTGTTGTATTGTTACTTTGTTACATTGTTGTATTGGTACGTTTACTTCAGTAAAGGACATTTGTGTATTAAAGTCTGTGACCACCAGGTGGCGCCAGCACTTCATCACTGAGACGGTATGTTTCCTAAGGAGAAGCATTATAAAGGTTCATTAATTATGAAAATATTGATCAAATATAATCCAAAATGACTTGTTCTTCTTGTGGAGAAAAAATGTGTTCAGATCTGTTACTTAAATAAAAAGACACACCAGTGTAGAAATACTTGTAAAAGTAATGAAGTATTAGCATCAAAATATACTTAAAATGTAAACGGTAAAAGTACTTATTGTGCAGAATGGGAATTTCAAGATCATATACATTATATTACAGGATTTGGATTAATGTGTTCATAATGTCATAATAGGTGAGAGCTCATTTTAATGTATTTACTGCTCGGCATCTTGATCTATAATTTAATAATGTATTGTTACTATTAGTTGAACATATTTTCTATTCATAATTTAAATCTGCAAAGTCACTAAATGTATTTGACATCTCAGTTAGTAGTTGAGTACAATTTAATAAGTAGAATATTTGCCTCTCATGTGTATTAGAGTAGAAATATAAAGTAGCATGAAATTATATAATAATGATGCAATTACCTCATAATTGTACTTAAGTGCAGTACTTGAGTACATTAAAAACACACAACAGATACAGAGAAGAGGAAGTAGTGAGCATTAAACATGTTTGTTTGTCTCATACTTCACACATTTAAATCATAATAAACCACGTCAGGGGAAAGTTTTTGAGTATCAAACATGTTTTCTTCCAAACTCACACTCACTTTAATGTGACAGAAAGATTGAAATACTTTTATTGGACCTGTTGGACATCGCCTGAACCACAGAGAGCAGATGATGACATGTGAGTGAGTGAGTTAGAATAACTATCGGCTGGATGACTGTTGCAGACAATCATGATCGTCACATGAGGAACTTGTTGAACTACTAGTCAGCAACTACATGTGTCATTAAACTAAGTATTTGTGATTCATGTGAGATGAAGTACTTAAAACACACGTTATGCACAACAGCATTCACCAGATCTTATTAGGATATACGTATTATTGTTGTTATTATTCTCCAGGGATGCAGCTCATTTGAATAACTCCAGATGCTGCTGGGTAGCCTGTCTGTCTTTATCCAATACATCCAAATGTACTTATTGATGATATGTAGTATTATTAATCTGAATGCACAGAGTGACTATCACTAAAGTCGTCAGATGAACGCAGTGGAGTAAAAAACACAAATATAATAGTTCACATTTACTTTGAAGTAAAACAAACCAGATGTATTCATCCATTACAGAGAGTCTTATGATCATTGCTTCATTCAAATGTCAAATGAATATTAGTATAAAAAAAAAAAATGATTCGTGAAACCAAAAACATGCACATTTTTTGAGTGGAGGAGTTATGAAAGATCTGCTAAACAGAAACACGACGAGTGTGTCCCGGTGAGGTCACTGTCTCTGCAGGAGGGACCCTCTTCAGTAAATATAAGTGTGTGTGTGTGTGTGTGTGTGTGTGTGTGTGTGTGTGTGTGCACGGATGAGTGCATGTGTGTCATAGACCACCAGCAGCAGCTCCACTTTGACACACACCAGTGCCAGGATGTTCAATCCCAGAAGTCAGCGGCCTGCAGCCCCGAGAGGACGAAGAAACAGAAAACAGCCCTGGAACAAAGACCCCATTATCCTCCCTCTCTCTCTCTCTCTCTCTCTCTCTCTCTCTCTCTCTCTCTCTCTCCCTGTCTCTCTCTCCATCCATCCTCTCTCCATCTGGGCTGGTTGTATCTGCCGTGCATGTGGAGGTCTGCAGAGAGAGAGACTGAACAATAGAACGGCCTCTGCTCCAACACGTGTCCTGCATGTGTGCAGAGGGTCTCGCATCATTTCGCCCCCAACGCTCAGGGGAGGATTTCCAAATCTGGAACTTTTTTGACCACAAAACTGAATCCTATGAAGTTTGAAGAAAGAGTATGAAGAAGAAGAAAAGGCTCTTGTGTATATGTTTTATGTTTAGAGTAAAGGAAACTCATTTTGAAGGGAGAAAATGGAATATAATCTGCAAATTAGAGGAAGGGTCAAGAACTCGTGGGCGGGATTTGTGTGTTCAAGAAAATGCAGGTATATATAAGCAGAGCTGTGTATTTAAATGTAAAAGATATTTAAAGGGGTGTTGGGTGGGTGGTGAATGTATTAGCCTTTTAATTTTTAATTTTTAAAAAAAATATATTTGTATATATATTTATTTCTCCCTTTTTTATTTTTTATTATTGTCGGACAAACCTCATTTTTGTATTCATGTTTAATGTATTTAAATAAATAAAAATGGAAGTGACAAAAAAAAGAAATGGAATAAGCGAGTCCTCTCATGGAGTCCCACATGTTTCTTTCTTTCAATCATTTTATTTTAGGTTTTTACAAATGACTCATTACCTCACATTACTAGACAACACAAACAACAAATAAATAAAATAGAAATAAAAAAACAGCATAACAACCAACTCTACGAACTATCAGACAAGGACAGAAAAACACGGACATAAATCGAACATAAATCATCATCCGCCATGTTCTACAGAAGCCCAGAGCGGACAAACCAAACGGCGGCACTAGGGAGAGAGAAAGAGCCTTCCACGTCTTCACGTCACCTGCAGGCCACCGTAGTTCTCCGGCGCTTTATGCAGCTTTAAAAAGGGAGGAGTGAGCGGAGGGGAATTCAGTCGGTTGCAATCTGAAACCTCACCGCTAGGTGGCACCAAATCCCCCGTACTGTCCCTTTAAAGCTGCAACGAAAGTTATGTTTTGAGCCGCTTGCTAGCAACAGAAAGCTAGCAACAGAAAGCTAGCGAGCCAGATATTTACCTCAGGAGTGGAGCAAAACGGCTGTATGTATATTAAAATGTTACGCCATGTCTGTTTGATGTAAACAGACAACTGCCTGTGAACAAAACAACTTCATAAGGAGGTAATACCTCAAGCGTTATGTGTTATGTTCAAGAAACAACACCCTTGTGTGTCGACTTCCTCCAATTTGAGTATAGCATGTTTTTGTTGCTCATGACAGACGCGGTGATGCCAGTCGTGTAAATCATTTACTGCCTTTTTATTGTTGTTTCATGGTGACAGACCGCTGAGTAAGCAGTCTGCCTCGCTGCAGTGGGACACATGGAAATGATGACGCGTCTCCCGTTGAAATGCGGCTGGTAATTTACAGTCTGTCGTAATTACGGCGTCTGAGACGGACTTTCCTCGTGTGGGACAGAGAGGGAGAGGCTCAAAGAATTAACAAGTACAGATCATTTCCTCCCAGATCTGGAACCAATTCAGGACAATCTCACCCAGCAGTCATTGGTGTGTGTGTGTGTGTGTGTGTGTGTGTGTGTGTGTGTGTGTGTGTGTGTGTGTGTGTGTGTGTCCTCTCAGATTAACCTATGATTCAAAGGAAAAGAGATATCATGTTCACTCTGAGGCATCACATCTTTTTCCTCCTGAAAAAAAAAAATATACCAACAAATTCAGTGTTTTAATTATTTAAATGTGTTTTTTCCCCAGAGAACCGCATTTAAAAGGCTATAATGTATTTTACGCATTACCTCATTGCTGGACACAGAATGTACTGTATGCGCTGCCGTCGTTATAGCAACACCACATCATTAGCACCCATGGACTCCACCCAAAGAAGCACAGCAGACGTTTGGGTTCTAGATATAACTTCACTACACGAGTGTTCAACCTCAATGTTTTGTATCTTTTGGATCATTTTTTTTAACTTTTTGGGTACAAGTTGTGGGCCATGAAAGTACAACAAAGAGTCTGCACCAGCGGCTCATTTCACATCACACGTTTCATCCACTGTTAATATATCAGAGCAGCTTTTTTTTTTCTCATTTTTTTGGCAGAACATTTATAAAAAAAGACTTCACTTTAACTGCCACATGTTTATTTTAATTGTTTGCTTAGTTGATTTGTTGCCATGCACATCTGCACACTGACCCATTTGAAAAGTTAACTGAGAATATTTGTTAAATAAAACCAGTAGTGCTTTGGGCCCTGAAACCTACACACCGGCCTCCACACTTCTGGAAACACAGTCCCTGGTGTGTTCCTCCCTGCTGGTGTGCAGCCCATCATTGATGTGGGAGACGCACAACATCTGGGGTGAAGGACCCCACATGGTGTCGAGCTAAACCAGTGTCCTGCGCTGCGTTATTAATATTATCACATTGACGTTAAAAGGAAAACGCCTCAATCGATCCAGAATCCAAAGACAGGGAAAGTTAAGGAATCTGAGATGAAAGCAGCCGGTTTGCTTGTTGTTTGTCTTCCTTTGAGTTTGAGTCAATCATTCCATACAATACAATGAGTAAAACCACAATAATATACAGAAAAAGAAAGACTGAAAATGTATAGGTAGGTAAATATTCCTATCCTAAATTCTTATCAATTACATCAGATAATTAATTTGATATAAAGAAGAAAGGAATATACATACACATACATTTCATTCACACTTGTAACTTGTAATACATCTTCTTTTAATCCCTTTTTTAGCTTTTTGTACAGTAAACTTACAAACATCTCTCTAATCATATTTACATTTTGATGCATTTAACTCTAAACCCCATCATCTGTTCCTTTTTCTGCCCCTGGTTTAAAAAAATAAACTATTTTAGACTTTCATTTCAGATGCTGCAGCTCCTGCAGAGACACATGTGGAATGATGTCTGCATGTGTGTGTTTTAATAATCCATTCAGATCATGTGTCGCATATTCTATTCCATACCAGCCTGTAATGAAGAACCAGCATGAAGAGCGCGTGCAACTTTCTCCAAGTGCGTTACCTGCAGAGTGCGTGCAGACAGCCCCTCCTCCCGCAGTATAAAGCCCGGCGCGCAGGGGCAGGCCGAGGCACGAGCTCCTGGAACATCTGGAGGAGCAGCGCGCACGCAGAGCAGCAGGATGCGCGCGTTGGCTCTCCTCTGGACACTCGGCTTTCTGCATCAGGAGGCGCAGGCGTGGGGCTACAAAGACGGAATATTCCACAACTCCATATGGCTGGGTGAGTACGGCTGCTTCTCCTCGGCGTCGCGTCGCGGCCGTGGATGTAGAAACGCAACCCCCAAAAAAGAGGGTCGCTCGCGGAGGGACACGTTGGAGGAACCGCACTTCAACTTCTTCTTCTTTACGGTTGAAGCCAGAATTATGGGGATATTCTATCATGAGTCATAACTTTAGTGGATTCTAGACACAGGTATTGTGTTATTCAGTACAATCTGAAGTTGATCTCCACCAGTTCAATTCATTCCATCACGTGTTGAATGAAACATGTCGGCAAACATCTTCATTCCCACTCAAGCGGAGATGTTTTCTGTTCGTGTTTTGTTTGAGTTTTTGTGTGTGTGAGCACAGCAACAAATGACCTCACATGAAGGCCCTGCAGTGAGAGGAGGAACGCGCACTAATGATGACGGGAACGCGCACTAATGATGACGGGAACGCGCACTAATGATGAAGGGAACGCGCACTAATGATGAAGGGAACGCGCCGGTCCAGCAGCTCTCGCTTCTGCCAAACTGCATGTTTATAGCCTGCTGAGTGCTGCACGAGGAATGACGTCATCGAGGAGCTCTCCCGCGATGCAAACAGATCAAAGTCGGAACAAAAGAGAGTTCAGCTCGTTTAGTTCCTTGATTTATTCATTTGGCCAGAATGAGCTTTCTGAGATGCTGTTGACTCATCAGAGTCTCTCCTCCTGTGTGGAATATAACTCTCACATGCACCTCTGACTCTCACTGCAGTGAGCCTCAGAGTTTAATGAGCGTAAACAGCCTTCATCAGGTGAAACACATCAAAATAATCCACTCATTTCTGGGTGCTTTCTGCTCAGTCTTGTGTGCTGAAGCCAGCAGAGGAGAGCAAAGTGGCCATGATGTAGAACGATAAAAGTCCCACCGTCACAGCCTGCAACCCAAAGCTGGGAACCTTGTATCTCTAAATAAAAACAGCCTGAGGCATTTTCCAGCTGATCCAAGAAAGCTTTTTCAAAAGTTTATTTAGCTGAAGAAGTACGAGGAATTTCTTAACACTTCCAGGAAACTTCATCCTTCAGTTCATCACAAACATTCAACATCAGCACATCTGGAGATTTACTGGACAGGAAGTGGGACAAAACACAGTAAACTATGTTGTAACTAAAGCTCTCAGACAAATGGACTCAAGTCAAAAGTACAATATTTACTTTGCGGTGAAGTGGAGAAGAAGTATAAAGTTACAGACAATAAGTAAAGTGTAGTAAAGCGGTTAGACGGGCAGCCCTTCCTCTCGGCTTCAGACTGTGGCAGCAGCTTTATTTATTGTCTCTCTCTCTTTCTCTCTCTCCATTTGGCAGAACAAGCAGCTGGAGTTTACCACCGGGAATCACGCAAAGGGAGATACCAGCTGACGTATAAAGAGGCCAGGGCCGTCTGCAAATACGAGGGAGGCAAGCTGGCCACTTACGAACAACTGGAGGCGGCTCGTCAAATAGGTCCGTGACAGCACACATGCAGAGGCCCCCTGCTGGGGTTTACTGTAAGGGGGGGGGGTCATGATTCATCATGCAGAGGCCCCCTGCTGGGGTTTACTGTAAGGGGGGGGGGGTCATGATTCATCATGCAGAGGCCCCCTGCTGGGGTTTACTGTAAGGGGGGGGGGGGGTAAGGGGGGGGGTCATGATTCATCATGCAGAGGCCCCCTGCTGGGGTTTACTGTAAGGGGGGGGGGGGGTAAGGGGGGGGGTCATGATTCATCATGCAGAGGCTTTATGTCGTCGCCCAAACGCCGACAAGTAGTGCGGCTTGTGGAGCGCATTAAACATCACGTCCGATGGCCATGCATTGACCTATGACCCAAGGGAGAGGAAGGAGGTCAAAGGTCGTCGGGAGCAGGGGAGTGGAGCACTTGGGCCAAGCGTCCTAAGAGCCTGAACCTTTTCAACACCGAGGCTCATTATGGTTCTTTTTTTACTTCTGTACTTTGTTCAAGTAGTTATATGAACCCCATTGAGTTATAGTACTTGTATTATTATTTTTTCTGAATTTATTTGTGAATAAAATGTATATTTTCAACAAAAAAAAAACACTCTTATAACATATTTTGATCATAACTATTAATGTCCAGCATGATCTAAGCTAGATTTCCCAAAAATGTCTTTTGAAGCGGTCGCCGACTTTTACAAACTCCATGGTTCAGGCCCTTACCAACATCCCACGTACTAATAAGAGACCTTTTTGGAAAGATTAGGACCTGCATAATCCAAATCTGCAACAAAAAATCACTGCAAAACCAAGCGTTGACATATTGGGAAGGTGTTTTAGTCAAAAAAAACGCGTTGTTCGGTTAAAAAATAGAAAGGTTACTTGTTTTATGACAATAGATTGTCTCACTAGAGGCTGCTGGGTATTAACATTTGCATAAGTCTTCCCTCTTGCTGTGTGAAGTGTTTCTAGAAAAGTGGGGGTTACACGTAAGTCACAGGAAGCGGATATGTGAGACAGAGAAAGAAAGAAAAAAGAAACCCCCGGCCGACTTGTGATTCTACAGGTACTAATATGGAGTTCATAAGGGTTTTGATTGATTTGTTAGACGCCCACAAACCCGTAGGGTTACTGAGATGTGTTTGTTAGGGAAATCCGACTTTGTAAAGGGTATTTATCATGGATTTGGTGAAACCTTACGGCCGCCGCGGCAAGCTGACGGAGCAGCAGTATAGTCGGCGGAGTTTACGTAAGTACTTAAACTTAACGGTTACTTTAATTATGTTTTACACCGTATGTATCTTCTCACAAGGGTTGTGGAACTGTAGAACTTTAAATGAAGTTAAACAACGACGTGGTTCCGGAGATAATTAAGGAAACGTTCAAACAAAATCAAAACATTTTTGTCCGATAATAGGCGCTAAAAATGCTTTGCCTTGCCGTGACCTCTTTGGGTGCCGTGGACCGCTTCTCTTGGCAAAACCATCCGCCTCCCTGAGGTTCCTCCTAACCTGGGAGGTCCCTCTGTTATCCGGCCTGATCTGGCTTTCGGGGGTCTGCTCATCGTCACTCTGAGCACAACATAAACATGCACTGGCCACCAGGAACAAAAGCTCTTATCCAGGTTTGGCCTTCTGAGGCCGGCAGGAGACGGGGGTTTATGATCCGTGACTTAGCCGTGTTTTCTCGCTCTTGTTCAGGTTTCCACGTGTGTGCCGCCGGGTGGTTCGACAGAGCGCACGTCGGCTACCCCATCGTCAAACCCGGGGCCAACTGCGGCTTTGGGACGGTGGGCGTCGTCGACTACGGACACCGGCGGAACAAAAGCGAGCGATGGGACGTTTACTGCTACAACCCAAACTGTGAGTACACGTTCATCACCAAGCATTACTGGAGCCGACTTATTTTCTGCTCATTGATTTGGGTTTTCTGGGTTTCCTCCGAGCCGACAGACGCGGTTAGCGGCGAGTTGTGAAGAAAAGTGGAGCTCGCGTTCGTCATATCGACTTTATATGATGAAAATATGTCTTTACAGCTGTTTTTGCTGCCATCAAGTGGCCAAAAAGAAATCTTTTAACAACCTTTTTTACTTCTACTCCACCACCTTCATAGACGGTAGAATATAATAGTCTGGAGGAAGACTCATACCGATCTTTTACCCGGGACATAACGTGACAGAATACCTTCTTACAAACTTGTTTTGATTAATATGTGAGCAAACTACGGTCAGAACCTTTTCGCCTTTCTGATGAGCAGCTGATTTGCAGGCCAAGAAACCAAAACATTGAATTAAAAGAACACAAAAAGATCCTTTAAGTTGTGGAATTGATTTATGAATACCTCCACCAAGGAGGTTGGGTTCGTTTGACTGTTTCTCAGCAGGATTACGGAAGAGGGCGTTTAGTTTGGGCCATTTCCGCTGATGGCCTTGTTATCCCTTTGTCATTCAATTCAATGTTAATACAAAACTACTGATTATTTATGCAGCACATTTTAATGCAGGTATGTATGAATGTGTACAAACATGTTCAGTAACATTTAAAATGCAGGACTTTAACTTGTAGTAGTATTTGTGGCACGGATGCTGGTACTCTTTAAAGTGGAATATATATATATATATATATATATATATATATATATATATATATATATATATATATATATATATACTGAGCTCTCACGATGGACCAAGACTCGACCTGCAGGACGTGAAGAACTTCATTGTGGATAAGATGTCCGGGGAGTGACTGTGATAACAGCGAGTGCTTTTAAAAGCAACCTGGAACATCAACGTCGTTACGGTTTTACAATCTGCCTGAGCCAAATTATAGTGATGTGTTCTTTTACGTTTTATTTTTAAATCAATATTTTGGAAATAAACATCCAAGTGAAAAGCAGCTCTGAATTTACTTGCCACTGTGAGTAAAAAAAGACACATTACACATTACATACAGTACTCTGTGGTCTATTGTTAATATAGAATATAGCAGCTTTAAACTTAGTTATTACAAACTCAATGTATTGTGACAATTAACGTAAGAAACATAAACTCGTAGGTGCTCTCTGGTGGACAAACTACATTATTGCAACACTTATTTATAATAATTTATGGTTTGACATCCAGCGGGAACATCCTGTTTTGAAGTGCCTTTGACCTGCATTCTCTCTCCTGACCACCAGGGGGCGACTCCTCTGGTTGTATAGAAGTATATACCTCATATGTTAAAGCTGCATTCTCTCTCCTGACCACCAGGGGGCGACTCCTCTGGTTGTATAGAAGTATATACCTCATATGTTAAAGCTGCATTCTCTCTCCTGACCACCAGGGGGCGACTCCTCTGGTTGTATAGAAGTATATACCTCATATGTTAAAGCTGCATTCTCTCTCCTGACCACCAGGGGGCAACTCCTCTGGTTGTATAGAAGTATATACCTCATATGTTAAAGCTGCATTCTCTCTCCTGACCACCAGGGGGCGACTCCTCTGGTTGTATAGAAGTATATACCTCATATGTTAAAGCTGCATTCTCTCTCCTGACCACCAGGGGGCAACTCCTCTGGTTGTATAGAAGTATATACCTCATATGTTAAAGCTGCATTCTCTCTCCTGACCACCAGGGGGCGACTCCTCTGGTTGTATAGAAGTATATACCTCATATGTTAAAGCTGCATTCTCTCTCCTGACCACCAGGGGGCGACTCCTCTGGTTGTATAGAAGTATATGCTTCATGTGTTAAAGCTGCATTCTCTCTCCTGACCACCAGGGGGCGACTCCTCTGGTTGTATAGAAGTATATACCTCATATGTTAAAGCTGCATTCTCTCTCCTGACCACCAGGGGGCGACTCCTCTGGTTGTATAGAAGTATATGCTTCATGTGTTAAAGCTGCATTCTCTCTCCTGACCACCAGGGGGCGACTCCTCTGGTTGTATAGAAGTATATACCTCATATGTTAAAGCTGCATTCTCTCTCCTGACCACCAGGGGGCGACTCCTCTGGTTGTATAGAAGTCTATGCTTCATGTGTTAAAGCTGCATTCTCTCTTCTGACCACCAGGGGGCAACTCCTCTGGTTGTATAGAAGTCTATATAAATGACTCTACTTCTCTTGATGTATTCCCTCAGTAAACATTGTAAACATGAGTTTATGTCTCAATCTCTAGTTTCAAGTCTTCTTCAATACAGCATGATGTTCATTTAGTAAATTATGGTCATTTAGAGTCAAACAGACCATAAAGCAACTTTTCAGATTCAGATTCAGATTCAACTTCATAGTCATTGCACATAGTACAAGTACTATGAAAACAAAATGGAGTTTGCATCTGTCCAGAGTGCAAAAGAGAAGCAGTTAAGGTGCAGCGCAATGTCGTTTTCACATTGTGTTACAGTTCATAAAGGTTATTTGTAACACTTCGGTTGCCTAAAAATGGGTTTACAGGACGTTTTCGGGTCGTTCTCAGATTCCCAGCAGCAATCAAAGCCGTCTCCAGAGCCTCTTCAACCTGTGCAGCAGGTGCGTGCCGGCCTTCCAGCGCGGCGGTGCCAGGCGCCCCCTCATACGGAGACTATTTCTTGAAGTTCCTTCACTAACGAGCTACGCGGGCGCTCTGGTATGCTCGGGTCAAGATGATATTCTACATCTCTTCGTATGTTTACTCTCAGATCGTCCGCGCTTCACGTTTCCTGTGATTTAAAGATAAAGTCACAACAAAAAAGCATCGAATCATGTAAATAAGCCAATTTCCTTCAAGGGGAAGAGGCAGTAGTGTGTTTTTTTTTTCTCCACATGCTGATCACATTGGTCCCGTCTGTTCCAGCCAAAGAGTGCGGCGGGGTGCTGACGGACCAGCAGAGGATCATTCAGTCCCCCGGCTTCCCTGAGGAGTACCAGGACGAGCAGATCTGCTACTGGCACATCCGAGTGCGCCTGGGCCAGAGGATCCACCTCCACTTCCTGGAGTTCGACGTGGAGGAGGACGTGGGCTGCCTGTCGGATCACCTGGAGGTGTACGACAGCTACGACGACATCTCCGGCTTCGCTGGGAGGTGAGCGGCCTAAACGCTCAGCAAAGTCACCACTGCTTTGCCGTCCTGGCTCCTCATTGGTGGAATGAGCTGTCCATTAACACATCTCTTTCTACTACACCTTGAATAAGGAAGGTAGCGCCCTAGTAGCACTTAAATGGCTCTCACTGATAGCACTTTGTAGTTTAACTGTGGATAAAAACCCATCACATAACGCTGATGCGATGCTCACCTTGAGATTCGAGACATGCAACATTTTTAAAAATGACTTTACTGTCTTTCAAAGGCTCCGAAGTGGGCTTTTTTTCATTGTGGCGAAAAAAGTTGACATGACCATATTCACATGGGTCCCTTGACCTCTGACCTCAAGATATGTGAATATAAATGGGTTTTATGGACACCCATGAGCCTCCCCTTCACACACACAGTGCAGCACAATTGTGTTATTTGGGCCTTTTCTAAAGAATAGTGTATTTGAGTCATTCTGCACACTGGGTTCCCTAAACAGGATCCTTTAAACTGAATGACACCTGAAAGTCGTTCACACGTCTGTTTTGTTTCCAGATTCTGCAGCGATTATTTACCCGACGACATCATCAGCACAGGTGACGCGTCCCGCTCCTCCCATGCGCTACGATGCCGCTCGCTCGCGGCTCTCTGTTGACCTTTTGCCTCTCGTGGTTTTGTTTCCACAGGAAACGTGATGACGCTGAAGTTCCTCTCCGACGCTTCCGTCACGGCCGGCGGCTTCCAGCTCCAGTACGTCGCCTTCGATGCGTCGGCTCAGAATCACACGTATTACTTCCACTGATGGCCCGACGCCGCTGTGCTCGCGATGTTATTGGTCGCATCCTGAGCTGTAATTAATGTGTCTTCATGGCTGATTAAAGAAATACTTCTGTCCTGAAGTTGTGCTGAGGTGTCTGGTAGAATAAACTTTCTGGTTATTACGATTATTTTGTCATAGACTTTCACGTCGCAAAGCATTTTCACAGCAAGCATTGTCTCGACTATTATGTGAATAACTGGGTCAATTATTTATTAGTAGTAGTTTGTGTTTTATTCAGTCAATCATTACAATACAATAAGTAAAGCCACAATATAATATACTAAACAGAAAGACTGAAAAGGTATAGGTAGGAGCATAATCCTTATATATTCCTATCCTAACTTCTTATCAATTAAATCAGATAATTAATTGATATTAAGAAAATAAATAAATATAAATATATATATATAATATATATATATATACATATATATAATATGTATATTATACATACATTGCATTCACACTTGTAACCCTCAAAAATAGTTTTATAAACAATAATTTTGAAAACCCAAAATGAGTTGACCGTTCTTACATTTCATGTTAGCGTTGTTCCATAATTTTATTTTAATTGAATTAATGTTGCTTATTTATCATCACCCATCACTGTTCTGTATATTCACACCTCCTACTGGATTCATGTTGTAGAATTTACATTTTATTTAATCGTCACACGGTAAAATCCTATAAGTTTGGTTCTCCAAAAGACTTATATTCATATTATAAATAATATTAATTTAGTATTAACACATACATATGAATATTTGCAACGTTACATCTCTGACAGTATTATACTACGAATCTATAATGTTATGACAAATAAAATGATTACGTAATATCATCGACGTAAAAAGAACTTTATCGATCCCTGGTGGGAAGTTCACACATTACACAGCAATAAATAAAGTATTTAAAGTGAGCTCCACCATTCAAGCGATGAACACATTATTAATAATGATATATATACATACATACATACATATACATCATCAGTATCAATTTTAGTGCACGTAAATATCCATATATATATATATATATATATATATATATATATATATATATATATATATATATATATATACACATATACATATACATATATATACACATACATATATATATACACATATATAAATATATACATATATATATAAATATATACATATATACATAAATATATACAATATATGAAGAAAATACAAAAATACAAAGAAAAAATTACAGAAAAAAAAAATATTGTTTTGTTTTGTTTTTACTTTTAATAAATGTTATATATATATATATATATATATATATATATATATATATATATATATATACACATATATACACATTTATGACAAGTAAAAATCCTGCATTCAAAATTAATTAAAAGTACAAAGTTTTAGCTCAAAATATACTTAAAGTACTCATTATGCAGAATCGCCTATTTCGGAATAATAATAATATTATAATATCACTGCATTATAATTATTAATAAGTAACAATGTATTGAATCACTTTATGTATGTGTGAATCATTTCAACCACCAAAAACAAAGAATATCATTTGTATTTCTACACTGTGGTATTACTAGGCCATCTTAAGTACAATATATGAGTATACTTCATTCTATTAAATGTACTTTTTTTTAAATTTCTATTTATGTATATGTTTGTGTTTAATGTTTTGTTTCACGCCTCTTGTAAAGCACCTTGAACTGCCTTGGTATTGTTATTACTACTGATTTAGTATTATTATGTGTTATTATTATTGGCGTTATTCACAACACTGCCAGCTCGCTGCTTCCCTTATACGGTTAAAGGGGGCGGAACCGGAAGTGACGTGCGCGGGGTCAGAGGTAAATTCGTACGTCGGCGTGGTGGTTTGGCGCCAGCAATTTCGCGGGGCAACCAGAGCACAAGAGAAGAAGGGAGCAAAAATATCGGACGACAGAGAAACAAAGTGGAGAACGTAGATCACAAACCCGCAGACCGGACTGGACTGGTTCTCCTCCATCTTACTGGTTTCGATGGTTTGTCCGCGGGCGATTCTTCTGCCGCTTGTTTCCGTCCTGAACTCCCGAGGTGAGCAGCACGACGTCCGTCGGGACCAACCGTGTGAATGTGCTCCCGGTACCGTGTGTGTCTACCTGTCTGTCGGCGAGACCGAACGCACGCGGGACACTTTCACCTTCTCCCCGCATTCCAACGCGGGCACGCGCAGCTCGCGCCGCTACCTTGTTAAAGCTAGTTCACGTTAGCAGCTCGCTCGTGCCACTAAAGGAGGCGCGTGTGGGTTCTGTGTGTGACGTAGAGGACGTGCAGCGAGTCCAGGACGGTTAACCGTGTCGTGTGCAGCAGGACGCGCGTGTCAGGCGTGTTTTGGGTCCTCTGGGTGTCCGAGAGGACGCTGCTCTGACCCACTGGCCTCTGGCAGCACCCAGCACCCTCCCAGTGTTCCCACTCATTCATTGTATTTCACTTTATTCCCACAGCTCTGGGTCCAGTGGAGGGTGAGCACAGCTCTGCATAGATTCACCTGAGGTGAGTCACGTGATTAGTTATGTGGCATGATGTCATCATTCCTGTGTCTATTCTAGTGTCACACACTTGATTATTTACACACACACACACACGTGTGTTTTCACAAGAAATACACAGTGCACATGAGGTACAACTTTGTGTACACAGTACTGTGTTTACAAAGAGTTTTACGATGACTGTAGTGAAGAAAAGCCCAATTCCAAGCGCACAATAACACACAAAATGAACACGCATGCATTTGAGTTTAAAGTCTGGGTGTTTGGAGAGCGTTCACACTTTGTTTTGTTCAGAAAGTCGTTTATAGTTGTGGCACTAGAAAGATATTTCTTCATGACTTGTATGGATGGATGGACTGTGACTCTTAAAATAGGAAAGATATATATATATATATATATATATATATATATATATGAATGAGCAAGTATTTTAATAAAATGGCCTCCCTGTTTCTTTTGTTGCACGACCTGGTTCAGCCTCTGGTTTTCCAATGATGTCATTCATTAGTACTCGACTAACAAAAGTTCATTGTTTACATCATGACGATCATTTCGGGGGTTGCCTTTTTGAGTTTTGGCAACTTTTCTAGCGGGTGCTGGTTGGAAAATAATTGGCGTCACTGGGTTGTTTTATTTATATTGTATTTAGTTCCCTGCTCTAACTCGTCTCTCTCGATGTATATCTCTAGGCCTTGAGGAGGCGAGTAATAATGATGGCGACGGCGGAGCCTCCGAGCAGCTCCGGCCTCCTCCCCCTGCTGGAGTCCCTGGAGGACGGCGCCGCTGGTCAGTCCGAGCAGACGGACGCCTACCTCACCATCGCCAGGTACGTGGCTGGAGATACGAGGGAGGAAGCGTTGCCTCGCCTGCAACCAGAATATGACTGACACCGTTTTTTTTTTTTTTTTAATTCTCCCTCTCCAGTCGTCTCAGCGGAGAGGAAGGACGGCAGTTTCTTCCCGCAGTCGAAAAGCACTTTCCTCGTTTGGGTAAAGCCATCCTGGTGAGTCTTCTGGACGTCCTTCATGCTTAAGAAGCTCCTAAATGTTCCATATTTTTTTAATATAAAATCTCTTTACCAATGATGCATGATTGTGGTTTTCCAGGCCCACATAACCAGTCCGACTGCAGAGCTGAGCCAAGCCGCCTTGCAAGCGCTGGGGTTTTGTTTGTACCATTCTCACGTCGTCTCAGGCGTGCCCGGTACGTTAGCTAACATGTTTTTTTTTTTTTGTTTTTTTTAAACGCCATTATTTACTCATGTGAATACATCCTACGGGAGTGTAGTTGCTGCAGAGGGTCATTCTCTTTTCCGTTTCGTTTCTCCCAGAAACCTTCGCCGCGGAAATACTGTCGTCACTTTGCTCCCTGGTGGGGAAGTCGGCAGACAAGAACACGTGCACCAGAGCATTGTGGGTAATCTCCAAACAGAGCTTTCCTCCGGATGTGGTCGGCCAAAAGGTGAGCATCGGCAGAGGCTTGAATCCAGTGACATGCGACTGAAAACAGGCCGTTTTGGAGGGTGACGGGTGACTTGGTGCTGCTTTAATAACCCCAGATGCTTCACTCGTCAGGTGTCGTCTATACTGGGAACACTGGAGAGCGTGTGGAGCAGAGAGGACGTCCAGTCCGTGGTGATGGAGCATGAGGCCTTAAACGTCGTCATCAGGTAAAAGAACAGGAGACGCCGCCTCATAGGATGGAGGCAAACGAGACGAGTCGGTTTCTCGTCTCCTTTGTTGTTGGTACAAATGCTCATTGTGATTCTTCCGTCCGTTCCCGGCGTCTACAGGATGCTGGAGCAGGTTCCGGCCCAGATGGGCGCCGGGGCGCTGAGGTGGGCGAAGCTGGTCATCCCGCTGGTCGTCCACTCCGCCTCCAAGGTGCGCCTGCGGGCCGCGGCGGCCCTGGAGATGGGCATGCCCCTCCTCCTGGAGAAACAGATGGCGGTGGCCGGCATCATCGAGCCGATGATGTCATCGGTGAGTGGCGGCGCTTGAATGCGATCGCTTGAAATGCATAGCTCGCTTGCGGCTGGACTTCCTGGTGTTGAACACCTGCCCAAGAGGAAAGGGGATTTTTTTTTTTTTTAAAGTAACTTATGTCTTTTTACAGAAACTGATCCCAGAGCTGCAGAAGCTTTTCATGTCCAAGAACGAAGCCAACGTCCTGAAGCTCTGGCCTCTGTTTGTGAAACTGCTCGGGAAGGTAAAGTGTGGATGGATGTTCTTCACATTAGCTTCCAGCACGCAGGTTGTGTCTTAAACTAACAAATGTCCCAGATGTCTTTTTCGTTTTATTTAGCTGGTTGCCCCAGACGTACTGAATCCGTGTTTCCTCCCCAGCTGCTGCACAGAGGCGGTCCGTTCATCAACTCTCTGCTGCATCTGGAGGAACTCGGCTTCCGCAGCTCGTCTCCCACCGTCAAGAAGATCGCCTTCATCGCCTGGAAGAGCCTCATCGATAACTTCGCCCTCAATCCAGGTGAGCCGCAGACTGGAGTCCCCGTTTTCCTCCCCCTTGGTTCGGCCTCTCCGTGGCTGAGTTGTAATCCCTCCCTGCAGACATCCTGTGCAGCGCCAAACGCATGAAGCTCCTGATGCAGCCCCTCGCCTCCATCAACGTCAGGACGGAGGTGCTGATGCTCACCAAGGTGGAGGTCTGGTGGTACCTGGCGGTGCAACTCGGGCCCAACCTGTTGCCCAACTTCGATCAGGTGAGACGCCTCGATCACTTTTCACATCCAGTGTGCAGCAAACTACGAGAATCAAACTCTTTATTTCTTGCATTCTGGTGAATTCCTATGCAGGGAATGTCTTATTTATGTAAAGGAAAATACAGGTGATCATTTAAACGAGGGTCCTGGGACGGCTCTTAAAGCTCTGAGGCGTATTTGTGATTTAATGCTGTTGGGCATTCTGTAGCTTTTTTTAATTTATAATATTTATTTTAACTTCGCCGCTTGATTCTCCTCCTCCAGGTTTCCGTCCCTCTGCTCCAGTGCACCATCGGCTCCGACTCTTTGGTCCCCGGCACCCCTTCTCGAGCCGTCAGTCAAAACGGGGCCGTCCCGCCGGCCACGCCCAAGTCCGGTACGGTGGCCGTCATCACGTCGATCCCCTCCGCCGTGAGCGCAGACATCGGCGTGAGACTGTAACGTGTGTTTTTTGTTTTTTCCCCGCAGGCTTCAGCAGCCCGGCCAGTACGTCTCGGATGAGCCTGACCTCCAGCGTCCAGCTGCCCTCCATCTTCCCCTCCATCCAGCTGCTGGGCCTGGAGATGCTGCTGCACTACTTCGTGGGGCCGGAGGTCGTTGCCACAGCGGCGAGGAAGAAACTCACCTTGAGTCTCGGTGAGAGTCCGACAGCCACGCCTTACCGACTTGTACACGATGTACTTGTATGACGCTGATAGTACCTCTAGTGGTGCTATGAGGTACACATGCTGCAGGTTCCCGTGTAGTTTGTAAGATCGCATGTGCGGCATAATTAATAATCAAGTCTGCTGTTGGCAGTGTTGGGGGTAACGGATTACAGTAACGATATTACTATTATAGGTAACGAAGTAAAGTAACGCATTACACTCAAAATATTGGTAACTACACTACTTTACTAGACCTCAGCAACGCGCTTTCCTGCGTTACCCAAGACATGTTTACCAGTCCGAAAAGTTATCTTCTAGTGACGCGCGAGTCACACGACTTCCTGCATGAACAATAGCAACAAGCTGCTAGCTAGCGCTGCTGCTGCTGCTGCTACTGCCCGCGGCCCCTCTGCCCAAGTCGGGTGTCGAGCCTGGTCCCGCTACCTTCGTTGGTTAACGGGGAGCTAGCGGAAGTTAACGGAGAGCTAGCGGAAGTTAACGGGGAGCTAGCGGAAGGTAACGGGGAGCTAGCGGAAGGTAACGGGGAGCTAGCGGAAGTTAACGGGGAGCTAGCGGAAGTTAACGGGGAGCTAGCGGAAGTTAACGGGGAAGTGACGGAGCGCTAGCAGGAGCCCCAGCCGGCTACAGCGGGGAGCTAACGGGGACTCTGACCGAAGGTAGTAGCGGCTCGTAACCCGACGTTTACGGTAGATTGTTCATGCAGGAAGTGTCGTGTGACTCGCGCGATTATTATTGGAAATTATATTAATTAATAATAATACATTATTATTGAAAATGTATCTTTGCAGTTAATTTGGATATTTGCTTAAAAAAAAGGAAAGTAAAGTAACTAGGAGTGAAGTTACTTTTCAAATGCAGTAACTAGTAAAGTAATCTAGTTACAATTTATTTTCAGAAGTAACGTGTAACTAGTTTCTTTTTCTGAGTAACTACCCCAACACTGGCTGTTGGCTTCACACTATTCCTCTCATGAATATTGGGTGGTGTCGTGCCAAGAAATGTAGTTACGCCTCAACAAAGTCAAGGAAGAAGACTTCCAGTGAACAATGCATGATTTGAAAAATGTAAGACTTTTTTTTTTTTTTCTGTTTTGTGAAGAAGGAAATGTTTTTTTGGAGCGCAAGGATTCACAACTCTGAGTGTAAACGGACCTTTTTTTCTTTACAACAAAACTCCAATGCAAATATCCAGTAAATTGTCGGGAAAGGTTTTTTTTTTTTTTTTTTTTTTCCTAAAATATCGGATTTGCTTTCCACATCTCCAGTTTTTTTTTGGGGGAGTTAGAAAATCAGCGGCGCAAGCGAGAGCTTTGTATGCAGGATAAAAAATATATATTTTCGTCATCTTTCAGAGCCAGGAAACGTGTGATTTGTGTGCGTGAGGCAGCTTGCTAGTGACTTTAAGACGTCAAGAAAACGCTTCGTACTAATCACTGAAAATGTAAAACCTACAAAAAAGAATTGAGCTCAAGCATCATCAGTAAAAACGCATTCGGTCTCATCCTGCTCACTTCTGATTGGTCGGCTGTTTCATAATGTTTATGTTCGGTGGATGAAATGATAATGAAAGCGGTTTTAATTACGACGTGACTCTTTTCCGCTGCAGAGCCGCTCAACCACCCTCTGCTCTCGGGCGCTTCCTCCTTCTCGAAACACGCGGCCGTGCTCACCGCCAACCTCCGAGACGGATTCATCAACGTCGGCAAAGACGCTCCAGGTGAGCCGAGTTCATGGACGTGTCTTCAGTCGCTTTTTAAACGAGGATGTGCCGTTTCTCTCCACCTTCTTTCTCCTGCGTTGAATGAAGACAGTTTTAAGAGACTAGCTGATATAACTGATGATATGTAACTCGGCTCCGTCTCTTCTCGGCCCTCAGATTCTCTTTTGGACGTTTTATGGACGAGCCTCGTCCGGTTTGTCAACTTAACGATAGAATCCGGTGAGTACTTGAACGTTGACGTCATTTGAGTACCGGAAAAGTCGGGTTACAAGCCGCTCCTACCTCCGGTCAGTGTCCCGCTGTAGCACGCTAGCAGCAGCGCTAGCTCCTGCTGCTAGCTCCCCGCTGCTCATGCTACTGTCCACGTCCCCTCTGCCCAAGTCGGGTGTCAAGCCGGGGCTGGTCCCGCTACCTTCGGTGGTTGTCGGGGAGCTAGCGGAGAGCTAGCGGAAGTTAGCGGGGGAACTAGCATGAGCGCCAGCTGGCTACAGCGGGGAGCTAACGGGGACACTGACCGAAGGTAGTAGCGGCGTGAAACCCGACTTTTACGGTACTTGTACTTCTACTACAACAACACTGTCTTCTTCTCTCAGTCCAGTAGCTAAACATGTTCATGTTATCGCATGTTGCATCTTTTTAGAAGCAGTTTTTGAAAATAGGATTTTTTTATTTATTTAGAGAACTTCATAAAAAAGCAAAAGATTTATTTATTATTCGTACTCACTCCCTCACTCTTGGGCGGTTTACTCTTAAAATGCACTGTGATGTTTGATCCTGTGATGCCACAATACATTTACAGGACTTTTCTTTGTTCATTCATTTGTGTTTCTTGTGGTTTTATTACCACAACACAAACTTGTATGCATTGCAAATCCCAGCTATGAATAACTGGACTATAGAGACATAGACATGTACAAAACGTTCCTGCCTCCTTTAAGTTATTGTCTTTATGGAAACCATTCAAACTGTTGTTGTGGCGGCTGCTCGGCAGAGCGGGGGTCTTGAAGTTGTGGTTCCCGCCTGGCAGCGCCACACAGAGCACTCTGGCTGGGTCCGGGCGCCGTCCCTCAAGAGGAGGACCAGCGAGCCCCCGTCCTCTCCTCCGGCCCGGCCCACTCACACCGTTGCATCAGTTTAAGTCCGAGCGGGTCGGACCCTCGCGGTCTGGACCCGCCGTGACGAGAGAATAAACGCTGAGGGGTCCGTCCCCAATGATGACTTTTTATTTAATACAAAAAACATGTTTTTGTTTGTCGGGGTGCTTATTGATGACGAGTCTCTCCCCCGGGTGTCAGCAGGCAGTAAGAAGGACCGGCAGGGCGGTGAAGCGCTGACGCTGACGCTCCAGGCGCTGCAGAGCATCGTCGCCTCAGAAGCTCTGCCTGCAGACAAAGTTCTGGTGAGACGAAGCCCACGAGCTTCACGTCATCTTCATGCTCATTTACTGAAATACTTATTTATACATCAACAGGTAGTATTTAATGACGCGCTACAGACCGTTGGAGGCTTTTAATATGAAAATTAATAATGCCAATTACATTATTTATTTAGTTTTTCTTTAGAAAATCAACTTCAGGTGATTTCTTTATTGATTTTCTGCCTCAGTGACTCAGCTTCTCCGGCTGCTTTTAACAAACTGCTTTTTGAATATCTTTTGTTATGGTTTTCTTTTTAAAACGCTGTTTAATTGGCTAAAATCCAACTCTATACATCTGTCGAATCTCTTCCCCTCAGATTCTGTTCGAGGCCACGGCGAAGGGAATTCCCCAGAGAGTCCTCGGCTCCGCCTCCTACCAAGTGGGCAAGATGGACGTTCTGAACGTGAGCGCTGCTTCTTCTCCTGTGTCATCAGTATTTAAGGAAAAGGGTTTACATTTCGTGTTTCCTCCCTTTAGGGAACGCCGGCTCTGTTCCTCATTCTCCTCCTCTACAACAGCAGCCTGCTCTCCGCCTACATCGAGGACGAGAGGTGGGCCTCGTGTTCATTTTCTAATTAACTCGCGTTAATTTCATTTGGTCTCGCAAAAGAGATCCAATGTTGCATTTTTAGTTTTAATTATCACGGGTTATCTGGAGGACGAAAGTCAATTTTTAGCTTTAATTCAACTCGTTTTTAATTTTTTACTTTGACTAAATTGCATGACTGAAACCTGACAGCCGCCATATTTAAGTGTAGTTTGAATATCATTATTGTTTTCGAGAAACAGTAGTTGAGTGTTAAATTACAGAACTAATGCATAATTTAACCCGGTGAGTGTTATATAGAGAATAGTTTGGCGCCCTCTGTCGGTGAAAATGTAAATTACAGGATGAGTTAGAATTGTGGGCTTATAGGACTTATTGTTATCTTGATTTCAATTAAATCATAATTCACTTAATACACCTTTTCTAAGCTGTATCAAATATTGTTTCTGTTTTGTGGATTTGTGTGGTACATTCCCAATAAAAACAAAATCTCAAATAAAACTTATCTTGATTTTAAATCTGCAGGTTTTTCTAATAAAAACATAAATATATATATTAAAAAAATCTCAAATAAAACCTAGTTTTCTTGATTTTAAATCTGCAGGTTTTTCCAATAAAAACATAAATATATATATTTTTTAAAATCTCAAATAAAACCTAGTTTTCTTGATTTTAAATCCGCAGGTTTTTCCAATGAAAAAAAATAAATATATATATTAAAAAAAATCTCATAAAACCTAGTTTTCTTGATTTTTAAATCTGCAGGTTTTTCCAATAAAAACAGAAACGTGTACATATAAAAAAATCTCATAAAACCTAGTTTTCTTGATTTTAAATCTGCAGGTTTTTCCAATAAAAACATAAATATATATATTTTTTTTAAATCTCAAATAAAACCTAGTTTTCTTGTTTTTTTTGGGGGGGGGGTTTATCTGCAGGTTTGCCCAATAAAAACATAAATATCTAACGTATTGTTTTCTTGATTTAAATCTGCAGGTTCTTCCAGTGCCTCCAGGCGCTGGTGGGCTGCGGCCTGTCGGGCCCGACCTCCCCGCTGGCGTTCGGGGAGGCGGTGCTCGCCGCCATCGGCCGCAGCGCCGAGTCCGTGCAGAACAAGGAGCAGCTGTGGAGGATGTGGAGCGCCATGGTCGGCCCGCTCACCGACAGCGTCACACAGGTGGGCAGAGGCACCGGGGGATCGATTCCTCCTCGGAGAGCTAGCTTTACTTAAGGACTCAAGTATACTTATCTGAAGTACATTTAGTTTACTTCCTCAAGCCAGTGGTTTGGCGTGAATGCATCAGTGAGAGCGATGTGACGCTCTGGAAAGAAGATTTGGGGAATTTGGCATCAAAGAGGATAAACGTGACCCATTTCTTTTTACAGTCGAATGAAGTCAACCAAGGCGACGCTCTGGAGCACAACTTCGGCGCCATGAACTCGGCCCTGTTGTTCCCCGTCACACACCTCCTCCAGGGCACACCTCTGCAGCAGGTCTTCATTCACCTGCATGACCGACACGCGCCTTTAACCCCTCGTTTGTCCTGAAGGAGGCCGCGAGCCGCCGATCCCGTTTTCACTGCGTCTCGTGTTCTTCTGCTCAGGCGGCCCAGAAGTCGATGCTGTCGTCGTGGTCCAAACTGTACAAGGTGTTCGCCCGCTGCTCCGCGCTCGTGGTCACGGCCGAGGAGAACGTCTGCTGCGAGGAGCTGTGTGCCAAGATGGCGGCCGCGATAGACAGAGATGCCCTGAAGGTGAGTGGAGGCACAACAACCACAACGATAATAATATGAAGTATTAGCCAACCGGAGAAAAATCAACACTTATTTGGGACGAGATGTGAAAATACTTGAAATTCTTGAGTCCATATTCCACACAGATGTGAAATTATTCTTCCTCGTGTTAAAGGACAAGTGTGTAGGATATAGTGACGTCTAGTGGCAAGGTTGCAGACTGCAACCAACTGAATACGGTCTCTGCTAATGCATCCCTCTAAATCCAACACACTTGGATCTTATTTTTCCTTTTTTTTTTCATGGTGTTCTTAAAAATAATACCACCAAAATGTGTTTACGAGTACATTGTTGCTGTGTCTTGATGTAAACCATGTCTGGGGGTTAAGGGACAAAGGAAATAAAAGATAATTATGTTCACCGCTTTTGTTTTGAAAATCCAGCCTGCTTTAATTGCCCGGCGCCGTCTGCTCCTCCAGGTTCCTTCTACGTTGAACGCTGTTGCCAGCGTCCTTCAAGTCATGGCCGAGTGTGTGGACTTCTCTCCGTTCACGCCTCAGTTTCAGCAGAAGCTGAAGTGTAAGAACTTTAAAGCTCACGCGTATTCTCATCGTCACGCTTGGATGAAGTTGTGATTTTTAATCTTACTCCACTCTTGTTCCCTGCAGCGCCTCACACGCCGGTGAACTGGACGAGGAAGAGGAGCAAGGCCCTGGGGAACCTGTCCACCTTCCAGTCCCTGCTGGTCCAATGTCTGGAGGTCTACCTGCAGGACCCCGAGGCGTCCTCTGACGCGACCGGCCTGGCCCTGGTGTCCGTGCTGTCGGCGCTCTTCAGCAACCTCGCGCTCGCCAACACCGTCCAGGAAGCTGCGACGTCGCTGATTCAACCGCTCGCCCTCTTCTACAAGCAGGCGGCCGGCGAGCCGCCCAAGTTCTCCTCGCAGCTTCTGGGAAAGGTGGGTTCTTTTGTCCGGTGGCTGCAAAAGTTTTACTTTTTAAGCATTTTTTTAAGCATTCTGCTCTTCCTCCCCCCGCCTCCCAGTTGGAGAAGCTTCTCTGTGACGTTCTCGGCTGCCTGCAGAGCCGAGCAGCTCTGGCGTTCGACGATGAGCTCCTGGCGCTGCTGTCTCCTCTGCTTTGTGTGTGGTTTCCTCACAAGAACAAGCAGCTCCGCTCCTCGGTCGCCCAGTTCTGGAACGCCACCTTCGGCAACTCGGTCAGCCTCACGTACCCCGACGAGATCAGGTAAAAAAAAAAATAAATTAATAATAATCACATTTTAATGCGGCGTTCACATTTGGTCCCTGAAACCGGGTTCTTAACGGCAACCGGTTCTAAATTCAAAGATTTTGGAAGAAGCACCACATGTTCACATCCAAGGATATTATATAATGCTATTCTTCTTCTTCTTCTCGCAAAATAATCAAAAGGAACCGATGAGCAGTATCGATAAGAGTAATGGCGTCGATTGAATCCTGGAAGTGGTAGAGGATCAAATAAAGGAGCAAATTAATATAACTTGTTTTGGGATTTGTGTCTATGGAAGCAGGAATGTAACAATAGGAAAGTTCTTGTTTTATGGCCACAAAAAATTAAAAAAGAAGGTGGTTTTATTTCGGTGGGCTTCCAGCAATCTTACATGTTGACGATTTCTTTCCGCAGACCAATCTTGAGCCAAGTGAAGCTGAAGACCCCGATCATCCTTCCTGGCTTCGGGGTCGTCGGTGTTCCTGATGAGCTCAGTGGACCGTACTCTGTGAGTTTCTGTTTAGAGTTTGAATCTTCAGCTATATTCTCTACTCTCTCTGATCTTGTTGTGTCTTTTTTTTTTTTCTTTCAGGGTGAGTGTTCCCAGTTGGAAACCAATCTCAGTGGGATGCCGGTTTCGTCGGTGGGGAAGAGAGACTCGCTGCTGAAGAAGACCTCTGAGCTGAAGGACAGCGGCTCCATGAAGGCCTCCAAGTCAGTTTCTGTAAGTTCAGACTCGATCCAGGTTTCAGGAGGTCAACGTGTTCCGACACGCAAACATAGCTTACACATGCGAGAGATTTAAATTCATGTTTATTACTTTTATCTTTGTCAACAAGGGAAACGGTGATTTTTCTTCTCCAGTTGCCAGTGCTGCAAATTATGTTTATTAAGAGCTAAACACAGACGAGCGGTAGGCGCTTGAAATGCAAGAAAGTATAGATGCGTATAGATTTTAATCTGGTTTATATATTGTTGAAAATAAGATGGGGAGGGAGGGGAACCTGCCATTTTGCAATAAGAGGAATATATAATCTATTCGGACATGTTTCCTTTTGGTTTTTTAATTTCTCCTCATCCCACCGTCAACAGACAAAGCTGGACTTTGGCTCTCCGAAGCCGCCTCCCAGAGGAGTTTTGGAGGAAGAGGCCTCCATCGACTTCGTCTTCATTCCTCCTGAGACGAAGGAGCGAGTTCTGACGGAGCACCAGAAGGAGGTGAAAAGGACTAAAAGGTCAGATTTGTCCTCCTGTCCATCAGTGGCGTTAATAAAGTGTCCATGTTGTCAGTGTGTGCAGAGCTAATGGCTTTTCTTTGGCACACAGGGTGGACATTCCTGCCATGTACAACAACCTCGATGCCTCTCTGGACACATCGGTTTTCACCCAGTACACACAGAGTCAAGAAGACGCTTCGTGAGTCCAGAGCTTCTGATGAATAAATCCCCGCGCTCTCGTAACAACACCGCATTTATATAATGAAATATTTTTCCTTCAGGGACAAACTGGCAACTGAACGAGCTGAAGAGGAAAGCAAAGCGGCTCCTGGCAAGGAAATACCCATCAAGGTAAAAATAATAATAAAAAACACTGCCAGGAAAAGACTCCACTGGAGGCTTGTTTTTTCATTCTGCCAAAGCGAGAAGGAAGAAAACTAAATCTCCTCGTACGTTGTTGCCTGCAAACGCATCCCAAGTGCATTTGTTTTTAACCTGGAGTTGTTGGGTTTAATTCATGCCTCCTACTGATTTCTGTAGTAACGTGTTGAATGAATTAAATCCGTGGCAGGATCAGAATTATTGACTTGGTCAAATAATAAAGACACCTAATTGTAGACTTTATACTTAAACCCGCTTCATGTTATGAGGCTTATCCAAATGGGAACACACTTTTTCAAAAAGAAAATTGGGCTGGGATGGCAAAGCCGTGCTTAAGCTCTTCCTGGGGGATCCTTGGTGTTCCAGCTGTGTAATCCATCCAGTGTGTTGTGGGTCTGCGCCAGAGTTTCCTCACATTTAACTCCCCATGTGGCATCCAGGAGGCGTTCTGATCCCACGGGGGAAACGGCTCCCATATATTCTTGCAGTGCACGAAATGACAATAAATTACGAACGTTACAGTTTTGTTTTTTAAAATTCATTACGCAACAAACTTCTTAAAAAACACATTAAAACCTCAATGCATTATTATTTTTATGCTGTTCTTTTGCACACATTAGTTTACTCTTATGAATAGAGAGCCCCATAATATTCTGGTTTTAAATAAGTGACATGTTTTTGGTGCATTGCAACATTTACCTCACGATTTGATTTACAAATGTCACCAAACTTGCATTGTGTACATATTCACACTTTGAAAGTGTTTTTCTCTGCAGACAGATTTTAGTTTTAAGCATTTGGTTTCTTCCAGGTTTCTCATGAAGATGAAGAAAAAATGGAAGACTCGGAGGAGACTCAAGATTTTGCCACTCCAGAAGCGGTAGAGAACATGCCAGAAAGCCGCCAGCAGCAGCAGGAGGAGATTATCCCTGAATCGGCAGATGTTTCTATGGAGGATGATGCCGCCAAGAGTGATGCTCGAGCAGAAGACTTGGACCTGCAGTCTACAGAACGCATAAGTCCTAACATCTCAGGTTCTTCAGATTTGGTCTCGGGGACACCCCAGAAACCCAACAGTCGGCGTCAGTCCTTTATCACCCTGGAGAAGTATCCTGAGGGGCAGTCTGCCAGCCCCAGCAGTGCGTCCACCTTCACCGGTACCCTCATAAAGACCCCCAATAGCCAAGAACGCTCCAAAACCAGCAGGAAGTCGTCCTCTCGGGCTTCCCGGACATCCACTGGGCCTAACTCTCAGGATTCCCAGTCTTCCCAGAAGGGAAATGTGAACTTGCAGTGTCCTGTGAACAATGCCCTTGATTCCCCTGTAAGGCCAAAAGGCTCTGGGATCAAAAGTGAGCCGGTGAGGCTGATTGAGAGATTGCCCAATGACCCAACAGAGGACGAAGACGTTATCCCGGACACCCAGACTGTGGAGGGCAAAGAGAGTACGAAAGTGGATTCCCCATCGGAGGAAATCAAATCTTCAAGCCAGGAGGAGGACTCTGAAACGACTCTGGACGATTCTCAATCTTCTCCAAGCGAACTGAGGCGGTCTGGACGCTCCAGATTTAGACCTCAGCTGCCCGGAGAGGACCCCGAGGAACGGGAAGAGAAATACACGCCGTTGAAACGGAGACGTTCTGGAGAGGAATCTAAAAGGGATTCTCCAAAGTCAAGCGCACCGCAAGGCAGACGAAACACAAGAAGTATGCAGGCTGCGGAGGAGGACGGTGCTAGAGTCAAATTACGATCAAGGTCTCAACGAGACAAGAGAGAATCGAGCCAAACCAACTCTCAGGGAAAGGCACACAAGAAGATCAAGCTGTACAGTAGTTCAGATGACTTCCTCGATAAACCTGAACCCAAAAAGAGAAGCAGCACCAGCGGGCTTCAGGCCAGCCAAACTGACTTGCAGTCTGATAACGAAAGCCAGTCACAGGGTAGACAAAGACGGCGGAGTAAAGCAACATTGGAGACTAAGGAGGACGGTGACGTGAAGAAAATAGTTTTGCCTGACAAGGGGGAATCCAGCCAAACTGCCAAGCATGAGCCGGTAGAACAGGCCAAAAAGGTTGACAAGCCGAGGAAAGATTCTCAATCGATCACTCCTTCCCCTCAAGCTGGTGGCACTCCTTCCCCTCAAGCTGGTGGCACTCCTTCCCCTCAAGCTGGTGGCACTGGTGGCACTGCGTCCCCTCAAACTGGTGGCACTGCGTCCCCTCAAACTGGTGGCACTGCGTCCCCTCAAACTGGTGGCAAATCCAATGAGTTGGATATTGTAGAACTGACTGAAAAAGATGGTGATACGCAAAAGAAAGATTCTCAAATTGTCACTTCTTCCCCTCAAACTGGTGATCGATCCCAAGAGTCGGAGCTTTTAGAAAAGACCAACAAGGACCAGAGAGATTCTCAGAAAGTCTCTGCTTCTCCATCGACTGAAGAGTCCCAAGATGGAACAAACTCAACAAAAAGTTTGGTGACTAAATCAGGGGTCAAAGACAAACTGAAAACAAGTGAAAGCATAGATGACAACCTTAGTCAAGAGGACTCTCAAGTGGGCACACCCTCTTCTGACAGCCAGTCTCTGCGTCGATCCAAAAGGAGCAAGGCATCCGAGGCTGCAGGGTCCGAAGATAAAAGTGAAAATAAGGATTCATTAGAAAGGCGGAGTAGGTCTGATTCTCAGCCGGAGACCGGAATGGGAGGTCGGACCAGAAGGAGCATGGTACAAGAGGAGCAGTCAAAGTCAAGTCCTGATGCAACCCAAGAGAGTTCTCAATCAGACACGACAGGATCAGCAGAGTCATTCAAAGGCAGAGTCAAATCCTTAAGAAGAAGATCTTCTCCGGTTCTGCCAGTCGCCAGTAAAGAATCCTCCGAGTCCGAATCCTCGGAGGTCAAAGAAAGTCCCCGTGTGCCCAAAAAGAGAGGGAGGAAACCTCGAGCGTCTCTTCCAAGCCCTCTCACTATTGAACCTAAAGGTGGTCAAATTAATAAGGTCATGGTAAATGAGGATTCTAATGCTTCTCAAAAGGCAGAATCACAAAGAGTAGAAGCTAAAAATACAGATTTAGAGGATTCACAGACATCCCAAGACTTGCAGGATTCTGAATCGCTCCAGGTTGCATCCAACACTGAGGAGCAAAGTAATGAAGAGGCGCAGATGGAGGTGGAGGTTGATGCTGTCGTAGAGAAAATCGAATCCCAATCGCCCAAAGCGTCGCCTCGCAAGGAGCAAACGGAAAAGGACTCGAACATTGAGAGAACCTCTTCACAGGAAGGCGACACTGGGAACTCGCCACCTGCTGAGACGCTTGACTCGGTCGGGATCGGTTCTGAACAGAATCAGGATGAGGTGACCTGTGACCCGCCTGTGTCATCTGTTGAGGACACAGTGGCACCACCTGATGAGATGACAGAGAAACTACAGGTCTCGGAGTCTTCAGAGGAGAAAGCTGGAGAAGAGTCCGGGGACGACGTTGCAGAAAAGCAACCGGAGGATTCCGACTCGGCCCACCAAGAAGAGCCGGTTGTTCCAGTCGAGGAAACTGCTGAAGACGTTCACGATGCGTCCTTTGTTCCCGAGTTAGACACTCAATGTGGTTTTGTCCCGCCCGCCTCCAGCGGCGAAGATGACTCGACCACCCGGCACGCAGAGGCCGATGCCGGAGACGACGTCACGCCGCTACAGGAGGGCGATAAAGACGACGAATCCCAAGTTGTGGAGCGTAACGCCAAAGAGGAAACTCAGACCGCCGACGTGGTCGCAAATTTGGACGCCGCTCTGGCTGACGTTGCCGATACTTCATTGTTAACGGAATCGACGAGCCAAGATATTTGCCCGGGTTCTCCGGCGAAGCAGAAGGACCTGGAGGCTTTAATGGAGGCAGATGCTGGCAGAAGCCCCAGCGGTGGCCCGACCAGAGGGACCTGGTCTCCCTCGGCCTCCCCATCAACCAGTATTCTGAAGAAGGGCATGAAGAGACCCCTAGAGGAGGAGACCATCTCGCCTCTTGTCAAAGTAAGTGACAAAGCACTTGTATGATCTTAAATATACAGGTGCTATTATGCAAAATCTTTCTTTTCTCCTTTGCAGTCCAGACGCGTGTCTTTTGCCAATCCAATCCAACATCAGGAACTAGCGGACGACATTGATCGTCGCAGCCCGGCTATCAGAACCAGCTCCCCCAAGCGATCCAAAGGCAGCGGCATCCCACAGCCGAAGGTATGAACGAGGCCGGCATTGTTCTTGATTGAAAACGTTTAGATCTGCTTTGGTCTAAGCATGACTCTCCCCTCCTCCTTCTAGTATGTCACGACGCCAACAAAAGGCCTGCTGATCCTGAGTCCCAGAAATCTGCACAGTCCAGGTTACAAGAGCTCCAAGAAATGCCTGGTATGCATTTTATACTTCTACATTTGTTAGTCACCCTTTTCTTTGGGGGTTCGGTGCATCTGCCGTGTTGGTGCAGCTTTTAAACGTTTAAGTCTGGTTCCCAGTCGGAGGCTATTATTCCTAATGGTAGATTATTCCCTTCTCGTCCCAGATTTCTGAAATGAGCCAAGAGCTGCGGCCCGTCTCCAGAGACTGCATCTACCCTGCTCTGGTTGGCTGCTCTACGCCTGTCGAAGCCGTGCTGCCTCAGATATCCTCCAACATGTGGTGAGTACAGCATGCGATTAAATATCTTATTTATCCGGGGCATTTATGTGTTAACGGTGCCGATCCTCCTCATAGGTCCCGGGGTTTCGGGCAGCTTGTTCGAGCCAGAAACATCAAAACCGTCGGGGACCTCAGTGCTCTCACGCCCAGTGAAATCAAGACTCTGCCAATTCGCTCTCCGAAGATCTCCAATGTCAAAAAGGCTCTTAAGAGTTATGAACAACAGGTATGCCAGTGGGTTGGAGGGCTCCGGACAGCGTGGAGATCACTCTGAATTCTTGTGTTTGACATCCGAACAATTCCCTTCATAGCGTAAAGGACGAGGTGGTGACGAGTTGAAGAGTTTTGATGAAACGGAGATGATGACCTCTGAACTGGAGACCGGTGCTCCTCAGAACCAGGACGAGGAGGACAAGACCTCAGGAGAGACGCTAGGTGGGTTAAGAACTCTGCTACTTGGGTTAAATACTGACGCAAATTTGAAAACTATCCTAAAATGTATTTTATGTGCAAATCTACATTTTCACCAAGAATTGGTTTAAGATTAACAAACGTTAATTTGTACAGCCAACGTTTGTTAATCCATGACTGTAAGAACCAGGTTCTCCATGACCTGGAAAAGTCATGGAATTTTAAAATGGATATTTTCAGGCCTGGAAAAGTCCTTGGAAGAAAAAAAAAAATCCCAAAGGATTTGGAAAAGTCATGGAAATTTGTTTCATTTCATTTACGCTGAGTTTGAAATGATTACCGTAAAAGTTCGGTTACAAGCGCTCCTACCTCCGGTCAGTGTCCCGCTGTAGCAAGCTAGGAGCAGTGCTAGCTAGCGCTGCTGCTAGCTCCTGCTGCTAGCTCCCCGCTGCTGCTGCTACCCGCGTCCCCTCTGCCCAAATCGGGGCTGCTCCCGCTACCCTCGGTGGCTGTCGGGGAGCTAGCGGAGCGCTAGCGGGTGAACTAGCATGAGCGCCAGCTTTCTACAGCGGGGAGCAAACGGGGACTTTTACGGTAATATGCTTTTAAAAGAAAGACGCTCAGAATATAAGCAGGCATACATTGTTAGTTTTAATACTCCATCTTCTCAGTTTTTCATGTATACGCCGAGATTTCACAATGTTTGGTCATGGAAATCCATTGGCCAAAATGTGTATGAACCCTGCCTGTAAAAGGCGTTGCTGTTCCTTTTTTAACGTCACCTTTCCGCTTACAGCCACGGCGCTGGTGGACGAGCTGCTTCCTGCAGAGGACGGGCCCGAGCAAGACGGCTCTGTCTTCCGGACGCCTGACGCGGCGGCCGGAGAACACAAACCCGAAGGGCGGCTGCGGGCGGAGGTGGACGCCCTGACCGCCAGGATGACGCCCAGAGAACTCGGTTTCTGCTCCCCGCAGCAGCTCGTCCAGGTCCACGACCAGCTGGGCGGCATGATGAGGCGCGTGGCGGTCGAGCTGCAGACGCGCCTCTGCCAGGCGGACGTCCGGCCCTGAAGAGACGCGCCGCTCCCGCCGGGTCGGACTCGTGCACAAGTGTTAAAAAGACGAGAGGAATCGGCAGTAAAGGACGAGCTTTTTATTTTATCCTCCATGTTAAATCAAACGATTTACACGAAAGACGATTTTATGGTTTTTAACTCCGAGCGCCTCGGCCCTATTTGTCTTCGCTAAAGTGTGTTGTAGTTTTTAAATTCCAGCTGCACCTTTTCCCGATCTGTAGCTTGAGCTGTTTGGATAGTTTATACGATTTTAAGAAACACTCAAAGGGAAGCACAGGCACACTTTAAGCTGTGCCCAAATAAGGAGGCGGTGGTTATTTTTAATAGTTGTCATCTCGACATGGATGATGACAAATGTATGTAGAAGAAAAATATTATTTCTCACCATTCTGTTCCAATTTTGTACATATTGTTTAAGTCCCTCGTGTGCCTGTTTTTTAGGCTGTTTACAATTTAACACAGTGCTCTTGTATATAGACTTTGTTTTTGTTCTTTACCATTTTTATGAGTTTAAAATCTTTTTCTGTCATTTCAGTTCAACATCGTCTAGATTTTTTTTTTAAGTCCTGAGGCATACTGTAGATGGTGGCAGACTGTCTGCACTTCAGTCTTTTTATTTGTTATTTTAAATGCTTCAATAAATGAAAACACATGTTTTTTAAAGCTTGATTGACTTGTTGTTTGACTTGCATGCAGGAGCCACGTTTTAGGGAGAAAATACATTTGTTTTATATGGGTACAATATTTAACAAACCTTTTTAATATATATTTTAAACTATTGTTTTAACAGCTGCTCTAGACTAGCTGGATAACGCTAGAGGCCGTTTGCTCTTATTACAGCTGTTAAAACTGGCCATGAAGAGATCCCTTTAAATCACAGGTGCTTGAAAGGCATGATCACTATCGAGGACCGTTTTCAGTGGGTCGCAGAACTGTTTTTGGTGCATCGCAGACCTATATTGTGCTTTTATTTTGAAGGGCATTTTTAATGCAGCAGAGTGCTGTACTCTCACTCAATGCTGCGTCACAACATGCTTGACTTGCATGAGTTTACACAGGTTCAAACTGCACTATATTTCTATGAAATCAAATTGAGAAGTTGAAAATGTTCCTTGAGTTGGCTCTCAGGGGTGATGGTGGGTCAGCAGCCAGACCAGTTGAACCAGTGGCCCGGACCAGTTGCATGTTCTTATTAGCTCACAATTATGTGTTGGACCAGAGTTATGTCCTTCTCAACTGTGACAAAAAAAGCTTTGAACAAAGTTAATATAACGTGCGTTTGATCTTTGTCTTTGTTGTTTTCTTCTGTTTTAAGTTTGATCTTTTATAGAGTAATGTGAGTTTCTTAACCCTAAATTAAATGGAGCTATGTCATAGTAACAGACATTTGCTTACATATATTTTTACATTTATATAAATGCATGTACAATATTTTTGCACTTGAATAATCAAATACAAAGACACTTCTTTAACAATATGTTCGGTAGTATTACATTTATAGTGTTAGTTACAACCGGCCCTTTAAAGGGCGACTATGATGCCAACATATAAAAAAACGTAGTTGATATAATGTTGAACAGGCAAACTTTAACATTTGTGTAACTTGGAACTGATTTAAACATAACAGTATAAAATATAAATCTATTCTGCAGCACTAGGCTATAAATAAAGTGCTGGTTTGGTTCGCTCCCCATGTCCATCTTTACTGGATTTCTGAGTTCCCTGAATGCATTTCAAAATAATGCCAAAATGAATAAATGTATTTATTTTGAAAGCACTTTAGAATATTCAGGTAATAGGTTCAGGTTTTATGGAACAGCCTTGTTTTTTTATTCAACGTCACATAATTCACAATCCAAAAGTGCTGGTGTAGCGTCCTGAAATATGTTATTTCATTTGTCTGACTGATTTTACACGACTGTGTCCATTTCTAATAATGTACTTTAAATGTGTGTTTAAGTGAATTCATATGTTGTTATTCCAGTGTGTGAGAACATTGACTACCTGCACACTGAAGGGAAGACAGTGTTGTATTGAGCCTGCAGAAGAGAGCGCTGTCTCTTTAAGAGAGGAGGAAGACGTGCAGCATGCAGGCTGGAGGCCAAAACGTGTGCTTGTGTTTAACTGGACTTGTTTGAATAAAAGTTGCAAACCGAAGAAGGACGTGTTTGTGGACAGTTCTTTTTAAGGGTGCAACACTGACATACGGTCAGATTCATTGCTAATGCATGTTCATTCTTAACAAAACGCCATGAAGGCCTCACCTGAAGCCCTGATGGTGCAGCTGCTGCTTCCTCCACCTGCACTGCATCTCTTTCTGCAAGTCAAGGTTCACTAGTGTTTCTGACTCCAGCCAATGAAATGACTGCGTCTTGTCTGCAGGCTCGAGGGCGCATGGAAAACATGGAAATGTGTTGTTCTTCTTTCTTCTGGGCGACGAACATAGTATAGATAATAATACGAATGAGTTTTTAAATATATTGTGCAAACTTATTTTTTCATATTGGTGGGGACAATTGTGTCTTTCCCGACGCCCTTAGTTTGACACCCCTGCTTTAAATGGAACTGATGGGGGACATTCTGTGTATTTCCCCAAAAGTTTACCAGACTATAATATCGTCGCCTTCCTAAAATAATGGCCTAAGTGGCCTCAGTCAAAAGACAATCTGAATATATGGAAGCCCATTTCCCCCATTGTGATAAAACAATTAAGATCATAAGATAAGTCATAATTATGAGATACTATCTCATAATTATGACTTAACTATCTCATAATTTCGACTTAGTATCTCATAATTATGAGATAGCATCTGAGATGCTAAGTCATAATTATGAGATAGTAGCTCATAATTATGACTTACAGGATAGTAATTTTGTTATTACAGTGGTGGAAATGGGCTTCCATAGTTGGGGTTCCATAGCCTTAGGCAATTTTACAAGCTTTTCAAGATGCCATTTTGAAGCTAGCATTTAAGCTAGCAATTTAGTTAGCATTTTTGTCAATGAAAATCTCACTCGAACATAATATTAGTAGTCATAGTAATAGTAGTAGCCCCGTTACATTTGGTCAAGTTTTTTTGTGTTTTCTGAAAGAAATCAGAAAAAATGACTTGGGCCATTATTTTAGGAAGGTGCCGATATGAGGCTTCGACAGTCTTCTTAGTTTAACGGTCCCTCTTTGTGGTTTCCTGGACAGTGTTTCTTTGTTGAGCACTGAAAAGCACTAAAAAGTCTAAATTTGAGAAGATCTCCATAGTTTAATTTAACGGACGCGAGACATCTGGTTTTCCAGAATCGTGTTGGGACATTCGTCACCTCCTGGAGAACCCGTTTCGTGGCTGGGTTCCACTACACAGCTCCTCGAATATGCAATGGAAGGGACACAGTGATATGTTCTGCTTCAGGAGAAACACTGAAGTAGCAGGACAGAATCTGCAACGACTCACTTTAATAAAATATGTTTAAATGTGATTTCTCTGTGCAGAATGTAGAAATACTTTTGTGTGTTTAGCAGAACTATTGACATCATTATGAGGACTTTCCCTCACTGGGAGGTCTCTCTCTCTCTGTGGATCAGAGCCGTTTATAGAATGACTTTAAGCTGCATGATCTGTAGGAAGCTGGCTGAAAGCCTACAAAGTAACATCAAAGTGACACCATAAGGGACTGGGACAGAAGGAGCCGCTGACTCCTCGCCGGTCCATCCTCCCCGACAAGCGGCCTTCCTCCTCCTTGGCTCGCCGTGTTCTGAGTCATTATCTGATGATCCCCGCAGAGGCTGCCAGAGGCTGCGTTGCACTTCCACACTTTATTCAGACGAGTCGGGACTCTGCGTGCAAGCTTTGCAGATTTAGGGCTGCAGAGCCTCAGCTGGACGATGCCCAGGAGAGGGAAGCGGCTCCGACGGAGACCCACTGCAGGACGAGAGCTGAGGACGAGGACGAGGTAAGAGCCCACGAGGTAAGAGCCCACGAGGTAAGAGCCCACGAGGTAAGAGCCCACGAGCAACGTGCACGCGCAGAGTCCTTCTAACGTGCTGCGGGATCTGATCTATGGCAAGCGTCATGTGTCAGAGTCCTGATATGATGGCAAAGTGCAAAACCTCCTATCTGCACTTTGTGTATTTTTCTTCTTCTTGTACTATGTATTATGTATTATGTATTGGGTTTCCTTAACAAATAGCATTCTGCAAGAAAACAACTATTTTTGTATTCACAAAAAAGTGAATTCTTCAGATGGGAGGTTTTGCTCTTCGGCCATCGATATGTCAGGATAAATATCCTGAGATGCACCATCTTTTTTTTATGTGTGTGTGTGTGTGTGTGTGTGTGTGTGTGTGTGTGTGTGTGTGTGTGTGTGTGTGTGTGTGTTGGCAGTTTTCCCCCCAAGTATCGGCTCGACTGTGATGCACATCTTTAATACGTCTGGTGATTTGTCTGTCTAAGATTTATTAGCAGAAGTTAGTTCATCGTTGTAGATTCAAAGCGTGTAAGTTTGCATGAGGAAATCTCCTGGTACCTTCTCGTGATCTGTCTTTTGTTTGTGCTTTTTTTTTTCTGGAACAAATGACTTCTTGAAAAATGACAAACAAGTGGAATCTGAATCTTTTGCAGACGTTTACAGTGTTTTACTTGTTGAAAGAACAAGAGATTTAAAGCTTGAATATGCAACTTGTAATCTGTTTTTATTGTAAGGAAGCGTCCACTGCACTCTGAGAGGAGAATACTTAATACTGCATATTATATAAATGTAGTTATTGATCAAAGCATGAATGAAACGAGTTCTAAATCAGAATGAGAAAACTCCCCGTTACACACAAACTAGCGTATGCTTGAATCCCACCTGCTTGCTCTCCACCAGGAGGTTGTTGGTCTCAATCCAGCACAGCAAGAAATGAATTAATCTGATTTAACGTGAGGAAACAGGGGTTATAAACGACACAAATATCATATTTGAACAAAGGGACTAAACGCATCTAAGAAATTCTCATTTCTCCCCAATGTGTAAAGTTGAGTTCATATTTTTTTATTCTCTTGTCGTCGCAGGAAGAGAGGAGATGCTGACTCAGCTGGTTTTGGGATGGACTGCCTTGCTCAGCGGCCTGCAGCCGGCTGCCGCCTCAAGTGAGTACCGGCCTGATGAACGGACTATCGGGCTCAGGTCCAGGGGCCCAAAGTCTCAGGGGCCCCGTCCCACACTGGCCTTCACCTACTGAATGCCACTAAAAGTGGTACCAACCAGGAAGAGACACAAAATGACTACAAATAGACACAAATGGACTACAAAGAGATGCAAACGTTTCAGAACTGTGTGTGTGTGTGTGTGTGTGTGTGTGTGTGTGTGTGTGTGTGTGTGTGTGTGTGTGTGTGTGTGTAGGCCTTCTATCCAGCAGAGACAGCAGGTGGTCTGCTCTGAAATGTGAAGTCTTTTTCCCTCCTCCTCCTCCACCGCCTGTGTTTCCTACAGTCAGACGGAAAGCAGCGCTGACGGTGATGACACACACACACACACACACACACACACACACACACACACACACACACACACACACAGACGCATTGCTGTATCAAGGGTGCATTCAAGTTCAGCTCAGTTAAAACCCTTGTTTGTAGAATCGATCAATCAGTGCCTGCACTCCTCGAATCCTCCACAAGGGGGCTCCACATGTGAAATGTGTGAACACAACCATTCTAATTCTAAACACATGACTTAAAGCTATACAAATAAATCTGCGTTTCACTTTCAGGTTGATGTGACGGAACACATCACAGGAGCCAAAGGGGAAAAGGTGAGTCATGTCTGTTATGAATTATGCTTCTTTTTGGGAACATAAACCAAGAAATGTGTTATTAGATGTGTGTGTCTGGCTACCCTTTTATTAATGTATTAATGCATAGTGCTAATAACAGTTGTGTTTAAAGGGCTGCAGAGGACCCAAAGGACCCAAGGTACACACACACACACACACACACACACACACACACACACACACACACACACACACACACACACACACACACACACACATCCTTCTGCATACAAAATGAAAAGTCACGCCGTGTCAAAGTGCTGTTCGTGTATTTTCAGGGGCCGCCTGGTGTGACGGGTCCGGAGGCGGAGCCTGGGACACAGGGACCAATGGGAGAGCCGGGTCAAAAGGTCACAGAGAGACTCTTCATGTCTCATCAAACCTCCAGCTATCACACGCTGACACACAGCGCTCTCACGTGTATCTGTGTAGCATGTGGTTGGTGACACGCTGGGGCCCGTGTGTCCACAGGGGGAGAAGGGGGCCCGAGGCTGGAGGGGCCTGTACGGAGACGCAGGAACCCCCGGAGGGATGAAGGTACATTGTGGTAATGTTGTTGTTGTTCATGTGTTAAAGCTGTATTCTCTCTCCTGACCACCAGGGGGCGACTCCTCTGGTTGTATAGGAGTCTATACTTCATGTTTTTTATACCAGGCTGTAAACATGTTTATTTCTGCTGTTAAACTCAGATTTTTAACATGGAGATTGACTCGTTTTTGGAGCTCCGCCTCTAGTGGCCATTTAAGGAACTGCATGTTTTGGCTTCATTTCTCAGCACCGGAGGCCGACCCCAAGTCTTTTGCGACACGTGTGTGTGTGTGTGTGTGTGTGTGTGTGTGTGTGTGTGTGTGTGTGTGTGTGTGTGTGTGACAGAGAGAGAAACGTCTCAACTTACTATCTAGATTCACTCATTGCTTCTTTTTTTCTCTGGATCTGATTTATAGCTTCGCCTCACAAAAAGCCAACAACCCTAAAAATATGTGTGTGTGTGTGTGTGTGTGTGTGTGTGTGTGTGTGTGTGTGTGTGTGTGTGTGTGTGTGTGTGTGTGTTCACAGGGCAGTAAGGGGCGTAAGGGATTCAGGGTGAGTTACACTGCATCTCTTCTTAATTTTGCTTTATACACTTTTTTTAAAAATGTTACACCACTGGCTTTTTTTCTGAAGAGCAACACTTTCAAATCAATTCAACTCAGTTTTGTTATATAGCCCAACATTACAAATACAAGTTTGCCTCGGAGGGCTTTACAATCTGTACACAAAACATCTCTGTCCTGGGACCTCACATCGGATCAGGGAAAACTCCCCCAATAAAGATAGTAAAACCCTTTCACAGGGAAAAAAGGGAAGAAACCTGAGGGAGAGCAACAGAGGAGGATCCCTCTCCCCGGATGGACAGAAGCAATAGATGTCATGTGACCAGAATGAACAACACTTCCGCTTATTATGTCCTTCCATCTCTCCATCAGGGCGATGAAGGCGTGAGAGGAAGACGAGGAGCCGGTGGAGAGAAGGTGAGGAGGATGCTGCACCGGCAGCGTCATCCATGTGAGTGATTTAAACAGTGAGCACATGGTGACCCTGTGTGTCTCCTCAGGGCGAGCGGGGCGGCGCTGCAGCGCCAGGAGAAAAGGTAGAAGGCCGGCCCACGAGATTAAATCCCCCAAAACAAAACCGTGAGTCGAAAGTAACGGTTTCGTTCTGTGCCGTTCCGTTCCAGGGAGATCCGGGCCAGTGGGGAGAGGCAGGGCGGCCGGGGGAGCAGGGACCCAGAGGAGAGCTGAGAGGCAGAGGAGCCCTGGTGCGTATAAACAGGATGCATATATATATATATATATATATATATATGTATATATATATATATATATATATACTATATTTATATAGAGGGCTGACATAGACCAACATCTAATCACAATTATCCTGCCAGTCCATCATCTATAATTCAGCATTACTGCAGTTTAATTACGATTATTTACTTTAAGAAAGGGATATTCCTCTTCTTATTTTATTATTACCTTTTTTTATTTAATTTACTTTATATGTGTCATTTTTATGTTTTGCAAACCAATGTTTTTTTTTATTATATAAAATTGTTATTATATAATATTATTTCACATTTCTTTCTTCGTTTTTGTTTTTGTTTATATAAAAAATACTTTTATATATATATTTTTTATAAAATAAAAAAATGTGTATGTTTTATAAATATATATATATATATATCTTTTTATAAAATAATATATATATATATATATATTTTATAAATATATATATACATATTTTTAAATAAAATATAAAAATATTTTTTTATATAAAAAAACTAAAACGAAGAATGAATTGTGAATTAATATTATATAGTAACAACTTGACCCCCTTCGGCCAATTAAATGATTCAGTGAATAAATTAAATAATTTGTGCTCAGGGATCGAAGGGGTCTCGTGGCCCTGCAGGGGGTCTGGGTGACCCGGGTCCCGCGGGGCGGTCCGGTCTGACCGGAGAGCCTGGTCTACCTGGACAAGGTGCGTGACAGCAGGTATGTTCCAGGTTGACCCGCCCCGGTCACACACCTGTTCACGGTACCTTGTGTTGTAGTGTACGTCCTGCCGGGCCTGCAGGGAGACGCAGGGAGAAGAGGGCCTTCAGCCACATGCAGCTGCTCACGGGTTCAAACCTCACAGCGCTTGTTGGACAGAGTCCCGACGGTCAGTGTCTCACACACACACACACACACACACACCAATTTATTTTAATGTTATTGCTCAATGAAATAGTCTCTACAACCAAAGACAAGACTGATAGACACAAGAACATTTGAAATACTCACCTTCTAATGTTATATGCCACGGGCTTTTATTGTGAAAGGTAAGAATGGAAGGTGGGGATCCTTTGTAAAGGTTGAAAGGAGACTACGAAGTAAAATATATATATATATATATACTTCGTAGTCTCCTATATATATATATATATATATATATATATATATATATATATATATATATATTTATATATGTATATATTTGTATATATTTTGTCTTTTAAATATATATATATATATATAATATATTGTATATATAGAGATATTATTTGTATATATGTTTTCTTTTAAACATATACATAAATATATTGTATATATAGAGATCTTAGTTGTAATACATTTATATATAACATATATAAAATATTTATATAATATATACATATATTTATATATAATATATATGTATATATATTTATATAATATATTTATATAATTTCTATAATATATAAGTTCTATATATAAATATACAATATATTTATATATATATCAAATATGTTTATATATAATATATACATATATTATATATTTATATATAATATATATCAAATATATTTATATAATATATACATATATTTATATATATAATATATATTATATATATATAAAATATAAATATTATTATTATATACATACATATATTATGTATATATCAAATATATTGATATATAATATATCTATATATCAAATATATTACATATATATATATATATTATATACTAAGTCACTTCCATGCTCCACAATGCTGACTGGCTCCTACAAATTAAAAACTAAAATATTTGTTAAAGCGCTCGCGCGCTCTCTATCTCTCTCTCTCTCTCTCTCTCTCTCTCTCTCTCTCTCTCTCTCTCTCTCTCTCTCTCTCTCTCTCTCCAGATCTTCCTCGCAGACGGGGAGCGACAGATGAGGGTTCTGCGTGGGGAGAACGTGATGGTTCTGCGGACGGACAGGAGAGCTCTGTACATCTACTCTGACTCCCAGTGGATCAACGTGATGGCAGCTCCACTGGACCAGTAGCACTGGTGTTCCTCCCCGTTAACGGGCCCGTTGGTGGTGAATCCATAGCTTAGAATGACGTCATCGCTCATGAACTGTTCCTCTCTCTGTCTCCATGCTGCTTCCTGTCAGGACCGGACGGACCCCTGACCCACTGGCCCCCAGCTCAGGCTGTGGTTATACTGGGACGCTTCCTTAGTGGACGTCAGTGGGAGCCTCTCTGCACAGCGGCTCTCAGCTCTATTGTTATCTATATTTCAGTGAGTCTCCACTCAATAGCTTCCTCTCGTATGGTTTATTGGTGCATGAGACCGGCTCCAGCATGTGACCGTGGGACCGTCCCATCCCGAGTTCCTCTCTGTGTTCCTCATCGTCATGTTTTCCTCTTGTGAATCGAGGAATGCGTTTTTGTGTTGATGTATCAGAACGATGAATAAAAATCTGATCTGGTGTCTTTGACTTTGTTTCATAACTTTTTATGACATACTGATGATTTCTTTTGTGACTTTTTATGAAATACTACAATGTGATTTACTACAATATTCATCTTTTAATTCCCACATTATTATTTCTAATGACATTTATATTACATACTGTGAACTATTTGTTATGACATATTCTATAATATGACTTCCTATTATTTATATGACAATATATTCTGACTTTTTTATGAATATGACGTATTATACAATAACTTTTTTATTACTTTGTGACACATAGTATAATATGACTTATTCAATGACTCGCATGACATAATATACTATGACCTTTTTTATTACTTGTTTTGACATACTATACTATGTTTTTGGTAACAAATACTATATATTATGACCATTCCATGACATACTATTGACTTTTTTTATGACTATGACAAATTATACAATTAAACAAATTATTTTCTTTCTTTCTTTTTTTACTTTGTGATATATAGTATATGACTTCTGATTATTTATGACAATATGTTATGACTAATTAATTCTTTTTTTTTAACTTTGTGACATCATTTAACTTAAAAATAAATCTGCGTTTCACTTTCAGGTCGATTTGACATTATGACTTATTCAATATATCATGAGGTTTTTTATTACTTTTTATGGCATACTATGCTATGTTATTGGTGACAAATACTATAAATTATGACATCAACTACCCTTTTAATGGCATGCGATGCTCCGATTAGCATCATTAGAGCTAACGATGTGACGCTAACACAGAGCTGCAGGTATCCTCCACCCGGTCCGATCCCCAAATGTCCCAACAAGGTAACAACCACACCGACACCAGTGGGGGGAAATAAAACTCTAGAATCTGCACTTTGGTTTGACTCATTTCTCATTTATTTTAAATGCAACAGCAGGTTTGTCCTCGAGCAAGATATCTCACCACATTAGAGACATGTTAGAAACGGCACGTTGTTCTTGAAATGCACCGTGATGGAGGCGTAGTGATTGCTTTCCTTCTCTCGGCTGAATCCTCCCCTCCGACAACGTCACGAAAAAACAGATTTGATCTTTTGAAAACTAACTGAAACTATTTTTTTTGCAACCATGATAAATTGTACATTCAAATTAAATCAAGAGTACTTCAAAAACAGAAAGGATTGCACGTAAAAAGAAACAAAAGAAGTTGGCGTCTGTGCTGCTGTGGTGATCATTTTACAAGAGGACAGGAAAACAGCTTCAGCAGCACAACAAATACAAAACAAACCTATGACCAGTAAATGTATTTGTAAGAGTGGAAGGACGCCAGCAGACGAGCTCACTAGTTAACCGCCTGCTGGGTAATCTGGGTATCCATCCTATTGGGACTATTCGCTGACTAACATCTTTCATTTCTTCCCCCAACATGTTGCTAAAGACCAGAATGGGACCCGTCTGACATCACGTCCCGACTAACCCGATAACTAATCCCTTACCCGATAATAGTCTCCTCTTTCTCTAAGTGCAGGGACAGTGCTGACAGGAGCCCTCTCCCTTTTGGCTTTATTCTTGTGTTGGAAATCCCAAAGCACTTCCGGCTGATGTCAGGAAGGTCAGAGAATAGTTTGTGTTTAAAATCCTAATTTGGTCAAAAACCCGAAAAGTTTTCAGGTCGCCACCACATGGGACTAAGAGAAGCAATAAACATTTCTGTTTCAGATATTGCAAACCATTTGTTTTTAGCTTTAAAACACAACTTAAGCAGATTGATTTCCTGTCTATTGACTGAACTTATGACTTCAACTCAAAGGCACCTGGCAGAACACAATGACCCAGATGTTGCATCACAGGAGTCTGCTGTCAAATCCTGTACTGCAGCCGAGGCCTCCAGGTGTTCTCTTTCATGCTACCGCTAGGCGGCGCTAGCTTGACTTATTTTGGGCGGCCAGTATTCGACAGAGATGGCAGTGTGTGTCACGTCACCGAGCTCCTGGTGAGCGGTTTGAGCGCTTAGTTTAGTTCAGGCACTTGTTCCCTGGGCTCCTGCGAACACTTGAGATGTGGACACACACACACACACACACACACACACACACACACGCACACGCACGCACACCTTTTTATGACCACTTGCAATCGAATAATTACCTCACCGTTAAGATGACCCATTTATTATGACATCACAGAACAGAGCCTCACCTGCAGGATTCTCCAAGTGTGTTTTCACGGAGTGTGTTTTCAGTCGGGGTGCATTTGTGAAATAAGTCTCGCATCCCGTGGGAGTCAGCAGCCAAATCAGCCACGGCGCTCCGAAAGTAAAAGACGTTAAAATCAGATGAAAAGATCACAAACATGAACTGGGTTCGGGAACTCGGATCGACACTTTTTTTTTTTTTTTTTGTTTGTTTTGGACATATATTTGGAGAATACAGACCCATGTCCAGTCAAACTCATTCTCTTCTTGACACTTCTTAAAAACTTAAAATAATTATAATAATAATATCTTTCCAGTATTAAATAATCTTATATAAAAACACACACAAAAAGTTTGAAATAAATGGCAAGGCTCCCCTTCCAGAGTTCACAACATACATTTCTATACACATCGCCCCCACTTTCACATCTCTCCTTCCTTCCTTCCCTTCATCCCTCCTTCCCTTCATCCCTCCATGCAGTACCAGTTATTGTGCAGCACATTGTCTCTTGTCTTTTGTATATTTCAATGCAAAGCTGCACAGACATTGTGAAAAAAGCTTGATAGGTGATTTTTCTGGCTTGCTTGTATACAGATATATATATATACATATATATATATATATATTTTTACTCATGTCATAGGGTTAAACATGTATTGGTAATGATAGTAATAATGAGGATAATAGGAACAATCATAATCTTAGATTAAGAGTAGGAAAGACTTGCTACTTGCTCGGAATCCAAAGGGAGGATGTTTTTAGGATGAGGAGAGACGGACGAGTCAAGACAGACATTGATTACTTCTTCTCTGCGCGAGCCCTAAACAGTCAGTTCAGTTCTTTAGGCTCCGCCCACGTTCTCGCTCCCTACCAGTCACCGGTCAGCTTGGTGCTTTGGTCCCGTTTCGGGGGAGCGGGAGGCGGGCCTCGCCGCAGCGTTGCATAGCCTGAGATGCTGGCGTGTTTGGTGGAGTGCGAGTGCGTGTGGTGGCGGGACAGAGTTTGGGAGTGTCCTCGCACGCCCTGCTGCTGCTGCTGCTGCTGCTGCTGCTGCAGGAGCTCGGGCGGCGGAGGCGGCAGCAGCGCCATGTCGTCCATGGTGCCCACCGGCTCCATCTTGGAGGAGGAGATGAGGTGGGAAGACGTGAGCGAGCCGTGGCGGGACACCGACTTCCTCTTCAGGGTGCGGTTGAGGTCTTCCAGGAAGTGGGGCTTTAGAGTCAGGGTGCTCGGCCCCGGGGATTTCGGGGAGGTTGGCGGTACCGGGGAGGAGGAGGTGGAATACGAGGACAGGGAGGGAGGCGGGGTCTGAGACAGAGGAGGAGGCGAGAGCGGCATCGACATCGTGCCGTCGTACGGGCTCGTGTTGCTGATCCGCCGGTTCAGGGTCGGAGGAAGGACGGCCCCCTTTTTCAATGACCCTTGCTTCCATGACGACGACGACAAGGACAAGGAGGAAGGTGCCGACTGCTGAGGCTGGGGGTTCACCACGGCGACCTTCGGCGGGTGGTGGAACTCTGACGGGTGCGGAGGAGGAGGGAAGAGCTCAAAGTCACTGGGGGGAGGCGGGAAGTAGTCGGGGGAGGAGTCGAGGTGAGGAGGGTGGGCCGGGGGAGGCGGGGGAGGGGGGGACGGGAACTCGGAGGGCTGGTGGTGCTGCCCCGTCTGCAGGCCCTGGAGGGCCAGCGGGAGGTTCGCCAGGTTCAGCTTCCCCGGCTTCGGGAGCGGCGCCGGCAGCGCGGAGGAGGAGGAGGAGGAGTCCTTCGAAGGAGAGCCGGTCGCCGACGAGGAGCTGGAGGAGGAGGCGCCCGTCTGAGGAGGCTGGCCGAATTTGCTGACCAGGCTCTCCACCTTCGTCGGCCTCTCGTCCTGCTGGGCCATCTCCCGCATGGAGATGGAGGAGGCTCTCTGCGGGGCCGCCGGAGGCCCCCGCTTGGTGGATCCCGTGGACGAGGCGGAAGGCGACTTCTTAATCGGGGAGCCCGTCTTGGAGGAGGAGGAGGAGGAGGAAGACGGGGGCGGAGGGAACTCCCCCATCGAGCCGTCGGACGGCGGCGGGGGGAACTCCGGGGACTGCGGCGCCACGACGCCTCCCGGCTGCCACTTCGGCTTGGCCTTGACCGCCGGCGGGGACTGAGGAGCGGTGAACTTCGACCCTTCCATGGAGTTGGAGGCGGGCAGAGAGGAAGGGGCGGAGTTTCCTGGGAACTGATTGACAATCTGTTTAACCAAAGAGGAGGTAGCGGCCGCGATGGAGACGGAGCAGAAGGAAGAGGAGGGGGAGATGGCGAGGTTTTTGGAGGAGAGGCTGTGCTGCTTGGGCAGAGTGGGAGGAGGCTGATTGGGGGAATGTCCCGTTGAGAAACTCTGCTGCTTTTTAACCGGCCCGTGGCCGCCGAAGGGCTGCGTCGGGGACACGGGGGAGAGGGCCATCGGAAGGGAGGCGGGGCCCGATGGTTTGCGGGCAGTTTGCGGGGGGAAACCGCCAGTGAAGGTCTTGGGAGGCGCGGGAGGGGGCGCGTTGGGGGACAGGGGCCGGAGGACCTGCAAGGTGGACGGAGGGGAATGCTCGGCCGGAGGCGGAGGAGGAGAAATGTCCTCGTCTAAATCCGGGGTGAAGTCGTACACCATGTGAGGAAACTTCTGTGCCAGGAACTGCTGCAGGCCGCTGTTGCAGAAGTTGTCGCAGGAGTCGGAGTTGGGGTCTGGAGGGGGAGGCAGAGGCAGCCCGTTGGCCTCCGGGCTCTCCGGCAGAGGAGGCGGGAGGTAACAGGGCTCCTGCGCGTCCTCCTCCAGCGGGGGCGGCGGCGGCGGGAGAGCGGCGGGGCTGAGCGCGCCGAACTTCAGCGCGGCCACGGCGGAGCCCGGAGCCGGCGTGGCGGGCGGAGGAGGAGGAGGCGGGGACGGCGGCGGCGGAGGGGAGGTGCCGTAAGCAGCCGGGAGGGTGTTGTAATTTTTGGGACACTGGATGGGGAGGGAAAGTGGGGCGGCACCTACCGACGGCGTCCTGGTGGACAGGTTCTGGCTCTGCAGGCGAGCCAGAGTGCTGTACTTGACGTACGACGGCGTGGTCGACGGCTGGTGGGTCACCGTCGGGGAGGGCGGTGACAGGGAGGAGTCGTCGGACGGGACGAGGCCGTCGGTGTAGCTGGAGCGGGAGGGCGGGGTCAGGGGCTGCGGGGAGAGGATCTGGAGCGGGATAGGCCGGCTGATCGGGTCAATCCTCATCATCTGGAGGCGAGGGAGAGACACAGGATGATGAGAGCGAGGAAGACTAACATACAAACAATCCCGGACAAGATGCAAGTCATCGAGCAACAAACCAGTGCAGTCCGAGCACACCGAGCACATCGCACCGCGGAATCAGACGTATTCCAAAACGTACACAAAGGAGACGGCAAACTTTCATCACGTAATTGCACTTCGCTGAAAGGAAATGATGGAATCGCTACAGCAGGATCTTGAAAAGAGGAATTGTGTGAATAGCTTACATGTAAACTAGCCGGAGGAGAGTATTTGGCTTTTTTTGTTGCCGGTTATTCGTAAACCCTCCAGTGTGTGATGTCATAACAACAAGGCGTGTTTAACGGGTTTATCTGGGTCTAAAAATGGGTTCAAAGTTCCCTTTATTTGTGTTAATCTGGTCACAAATGGGTCAAACTAATTGTCGGCTTTTCTTCTTCTTCTTCCGTGGTCGTATTATTTGTTGGTTAGGAGGACATTCCAGCACACCACGAGGTTAGAACCAATCAACAGTTGAGCTGCAGCCATTGTTGTCGTTTGCGATGATTTTGGTTTTTGATTTAATGCACGACATCAATCAGTAAATGTAGAGATCCACCGCGAGTGCAGAGTAAATAATAGTGTTTTATTAGATTGGTGCAGTTAAACAGCTGCAAAAATATTTGCTATGTTAAAATATAATTTACCACAGAAGGTTGAAAAACTGTGTTTTGTCTACTTAACTAATAAACTCTGTTTAGTTAGTTTTCTTTAATAGATTTTAAGTTTGGATAAATTCAAAAGCGGCTCAAGAAAAGAAAAGAAATGCAAGATCTAATAAATCAAATATGTCCCCAGTGAAGACGTCTTTAAAAACAATGAATAATACATTTTAATTTGTCTATTATATGCATATTGCATTCTGCATGCTGCCTGGTTTTCATTCATCAAATCCTGCATTATATCGTCTATCTCCGTCTCTAAAGCACCAGACGGGGTCAGAATCTGGATGTTTTAACGGCTGCAGCCCAGCTGTCAACATGCCTGTTCGCACCACTTCCTGTCTAACCTCCACTCCCTCCTCCTCCTCCTGCACAAAGAGGAACTGGCATTCGTCCCTTCGCCTTTGACCGCTGGCAGGGAAGCAGAGGGGGGGGGACATATGGGAAATGTAGTCCACGTTAAACAGGACCGTGACGGGGCGGCGGCGGCGCGCTCGGCCTGCTCTCACCTCTCCTTGCGTTCCTCTCCGCCAGGCGTCGGAGAAGATGGAGCTGACGGCGCTCTGGGAGCGGGTGTGGCCCGATGACGTCATCTCCGACACGCCACTGTCCGATTGGCTGGAGTGGTTGGACTGGGACTCTGCGCAACACAAGTAACACAAGTTAGTCTTGTTTCGATTCTATTTGATCTATTCGTGGATATTATGAAATATTGGAAAAATGAATGGGAGGACGGACCTGGAAGGCTGGAGCTGGACCCCGACTTGATGGAGGAAGAGGAGAGGGAGGACCAATCATAGGCCGCCTCCGTCCTCCTCATTGCCTCCTGGAAGTTGATGTACAGCTGCTTCCCGTACTGACAGACAGACAGACAGAGAGAGAGAGAGAGAGAGAGAGAGAGAGAGACACAGACAGACAGACAGGTGTAGGCAGATTAACATTAGCTGCATTGAAGGCAGCATGTTGAATTACTTTATCTCACTAAACGCAGTGCATCATGGGTAATGTTGCGTTATAAATAACACTGTTTCTGCAGCAAAATGTTACGTTTTATGACAGGAAATGCTCGTTACCTTGGCGATTCGAATACTGTTGATCCACTGTTGGAGGGTTCTGACATCGTCGCAGCAGAGGTACTTGATGTACTGAGACTTCTTCTGGATCTGAGGATGCTACACACACACACACACACACACACCTTGCGTTACAGTAGTAGTTTGTGTGTGTGCATCCGACATGCTAACACGCGTTTGATGGCATCAACCAGATGATGCTGATGGACGGTTTGGGTGCTCTGCATGTTTAAATATAGCTTTAGTGGAACTAAATAAAACACTTTCTCCTCATGCGCAGGTTTCATTACTACTAGTACTATTAGTCAACCTCGTCATAAAACCACTGCAGTATAAATGCATTAAACAAACAAAAACAACACTGTTCTATTAATTGTTATAGCCTCTGTCTTCTCTTTGAAATAGGTGTCATTACTATGTCGTACCACTAGATGGCCTCGGGAGACAACGGTGCCACAAACCAGACAGTAGAGTTTTAACCTGCATGTGTGTGTGTATTTGTGTGTATTTGTACCTTCAGCACCATGCAGTAGTCGGTAGGAGCCTTGTACTTGCTCTTGTAGTCCTGACCGTTGTACACGTTCACGTGATCCAGCTGGAGGAAGCACACCAGGTCTCTGGAAGCCTGCACACAACAAGACAGTTTTTACAATGACCAGAGACGCCATTACTGTTTAATCTCATCTTCTTGTCACCTCACACACACACACATAAACACACACACACACACACACCTTGGCCTTTCCCTTGGGGACGTAGTAGATGCCAGAAGCCCTCAGCAGGAAGTAGCGTTTCTTCCACGACTTCTTGCCGTCCTCCTTCAGCCACAACACTCCCTCCATCTCGGGGACGGACACGGCGCTGCCGCCAAAACACTCCTGACACACACACACACACACACACACACACACACACACACACACAGAGGGAGAGAGAGAAACAGCATGTAATCATGTTGATTGCTCGTTCAGTTTCCCGTACACCACATTCTCACCAGCTGAACTGAAGAAGGAGCGAGAGCGGTTTGTTGACTGGAGGATTCACACCGATGTCCCATGTTTCTTCGTGGGTTCCACGCCTCTCGGGTGTCAAGCGATACCGACGGGTAACGCAAGGCCAAATATTGAATGCAAAAAAAACTCTCCATGCTTTTACATGGAGGTTTTAACGAAGGAGAAGGACCGGATCAATGAGACTCTGGTTGAACCGCACGAGTTGTGTGAGAGTTTGTGAACGGATGATTCCAGAATAGTTCTTTAATGCATCAATTTTCTTCTTAAACACGATTTTGTGGGTCCAGTGTTCCTTTAACAGAATGAAATGGGCTTGCCAGAGGCGCTATGATCGCTAGCCGTTACTGAAAAGGTGTGCGCGTGCCTCGGAACGCCGTCTCTTGAACGCCAACGCCGGCCCGATCAGGACTGTGTTTTTTTAAAAGAGGGTTCCCGGGGTGAAGATGCATTTGAGGAAGCAGCCGAGTGAAAGAAGAGCAACGCAAACCCACCTCCAACAAAGCCTCTTTGTTTCTTTCGGCCATCTCACACGTCTCCTTCCGCCCCAACAAATAGTTCTGCAGCAGACGGGGAGATAAAGAGAGATAAACGGACCCCTGGTTAGTAATGTGAATAAAAAGCAACAACATCTGTATTATTTAACCACTCACTGCGTTCATGCGTGTGCACGGGTCTCACCTGGGGGTTTTTGAACAGCGCATACTTCTCGATGCGCTCGGTGAACATCAGGCGGTTCTGGCTGTCTCGGGTCCAGTTCAGCAGGTTCTCCACCAGGTTCTCGTGGTCCTCGAAGATCCGCTCTGCACAGAGTCAATGAGGTGTTTTAGTTCATTTCCTGTCTAAATTATAAAATCGAGGAAAAAAAGGCGGATTGGACCCAAAGGTTATGGATCATAGCTGAAAGCATTAATCCATGAAAGAAGTAAACTCTCGACTAAACAGACATATGGGCATTTTGTGTATGAAGCACATGTGAAGTAATAATATCTGAAGTAATTAATTTAAGCAACTTGTACTAATATAATACTATTATATTGTTTTTGAGTTTTGCAAATGACGAACACCTTTTTACTTCAGTCAAAGCCTTCGTTAGTTCTCACAAGGATTCATGTGTTTTACCAGACTATATACTAGTAATATCAGTATATAGAAGCATGTATTACAACACCAAATACTGCTGACAATTACCACTACTAATGTAAATAATTGTTCTTTTCCTCATGATGATAGTAATCTGTCATTCCCTGTCGGGAAGCAGTGAGAGGTCAGAGGTCAGGATCTGACAGGAAGTCAGTGGTTTGCCAAAGGGCTCTCAGCAGGGAGCTGGTGTGTGTATGGATGTGTGTGTGTGTGTGTGTGTGTGTGTGTATGGATGTGTGTGTAGAGGGGTTTGCTGTCAAAGAGGTATTCTCTTAATGAACACAGGGTCTCTCTCTCTTTCTCTCTGCATGAATGGCAATATTGCCAAAGCATTAAGAGACAACAACATACAAATATACAATTCATATGAATAGCTAGATAATAATAATAATGTAAAGAGTAATTTACTACAGTAAATATCTATCTCTCTCCCTCCCTCTCATATGCTGACTGGCTGTTCAGCAGAAGCCCTGAAGATGTAGGTTAGATCACATGCATCATTGCACCGGACCTACATACAGACGTGTGTGTGTGTGTGTGTGTGTGTGTGTGTTTGTCAAAGAGTGTTAAGTGGAGTTGAAGCTTATAATGCAGTGTATGCTAGCAAACCCCAAGGGAGGTGAGTATGTTAGTGTGTGTGTGTGTGTGTGTGTGTGTGTGTGTGTGTGTGTGTGTGTGTGTGTGTCGCTGCAGGGCACAACGCTGCAGACAAATGTGCTCAGGAATAAAGTCTCCTCGACACACACGCACCTGGTTGTGCTATAATGAACTTAATCAGGCTAAAAGAAGAGCTTCACTGTCTCAGCTAGTGAAGCTGTGTGAAATGACTGAGCAGCACCTCAAGGCATCATACTGCCCTTTACACGCCAATCCTTTCATAAGCAAGCTCGTCCAATGACATCATCGTGTGTGTGTGTGTGTGTGTGTGTGTGTGTGTGTGTGTGTGTGTGTGTGTGTGTGTGTGTGTGTGTGCACGCTCACCCATCTGCAGCTCGTTGATGGTTTCCACCAGTGACCAGTCTGGACTGTAACCACAGTGAGACTTCTCCAGCAAACTGTCCAACACCTGCAGAACAGGAGACAGCGTTAGCAAAACACTGAACCTATAGCAGTACTACCATAGCAGTACTAATACTGCTAATGATGCTAGTACTGCTGCTAGTGATGCTAGTACTCCTGCTAGTGATGCTACTACTGCTGTGATGCTGCTAGTGATGGTAGTACTGCTGCTAGTGATGCTAGTACTGCTGCTAGTGATGCTAGTATTGCTGCTAGTGATGATAGTACTGCTGCTAGTGATGATAGTACTGCTCCTAGTGATGCTAGTACTGCTGCTAGTGATGCTAGTACTGCTGCTAGTGATGCTAGTACTGCTGCTAGTGATGCTAGGACTGCTGCTAGTGATGCTAGGACTGCTGATAGTGATGCTAGTACTGCTGATAGTAATGCTAGTACTGCTGCTAGTGATGCTAGTACTGCTGCTAGTAATGCGTGATGCTAGTACTGCTGCTAGTGATGCAAGAACTGCTCCTAGTGATGCTAGTACTGCTGCTAGTGATGCAAGAACTGCTCCTAGTGATGCTAGTACTGCTGCTAGTGATGCTAGGACTGCTGCTAGTGATGCTAGGACTGCTGCTAGTGATGCTAGGACTGCTGCTAGTAATGCTAGTACTGCTGCTAGTGATGCTAGTATTGCTGCTAGTGATGCTAGTACTGCTGCTAGTAATGCTAGTACTGCTGCTAGTGATGCTAGTACTGCTGCTAGTAATGCTAGTACTGCTGCTAGTGATGCTAGTATTGCTGCTAGTGATGCTAGGACTGCTGCTAGTGATGCTAGGACTGCTGCTAGTGATGCTAGTACTAGTAGTGTTGATGATGATAATAATGCACACAGGTCGTACCTGTCTGACCGTCTGTCTCTCGTCCACCATCATGGTCTTGGAGCTCTCGTCTGACAAATGAACGCGAATCACCAACTACGAAGAGAGGGAGAGAAAGACAGAGGGTTATTATTGTTTGCACATGTTTATTGCAGAGTTATGACAACTCTATGTCCAATTCTGGATTTTCTGGTTGGACAGTATTTGCTTTTGTTTGTGCATATTCTCTTATAATAATAATAATAATCCATTTCTGCAACACATTTTCTGTAGATTTATCATCAAATTAAATGGAGCTACTTTTTGTCAAAAGGCGTCACACCTCATTGAGTTCAGAGAATTATATATATACACATTATATATATAGAAACAAATTTCAGATTATTTCTTCGGCGGTTAAAGACTTCTCATCACTCGTCATTGCAGATGACGAGTGTCTATATTGACACTTTTGTTTGCATGTTGGTTTGTTAACTTTGTGTATTTCAAACTTTGTATGTATAAAAACTTGTATGACGTCTTCGTGGTTTTTGTGCGTATGTATTGCTTATACAGGTCTAATACTTTAACACTGACCAGCCAGTACAATACAAGTATTGCTCATGCTCAGTATAAATGAGGTTGAAGGAAATTAAAACTCCAAAAAGGTCTTTTGACTGTTCGCTTGCCCTCAAATGAAATTGCTTCGTATGTGTCTTTGTATGTGTGTTTGTGTGTGTGTGTGTGTGTGTCAGTGCAGAAAGATGCACTGTCGCTTTTTTGCTGCTTAGGATCAACATCCAGACGATTAGAGGAGCCGACACAGACAGGTAGCTGGCGCTCTGTCTCAGTGTGTAATAAATAAATCCAGGTCGTTAATCTCTCTCTCTCTGTGTGTGTGTGTGTGTGTGTGTGTGTGTCTGCGTGTGTGTGTGTGTGTGGGGGGGATTGGGACTTAATTTGCAATGGTCATTATGCTGAGTGCTGTGTGTGTGTGTGTGTGTGTGTGTGTGTGTGTGTGTGTGTGTGTGTGTGTGTGTGTGTGTGTGTTGACCCCAGATGTTATTGACCAGAGCTTTTTCATGTGGAGTAACACTGACCTGACCCAGAAAACTGACTCCGCTGGACACATGCCAGATACGGATACACACACACACACATACACACACATATACATAACACACATTTCTGTAGCTCCAGAATCACCTTTTTAACCTGGGCCTCCTTGATCTTCTCCAGGGCGACTCGGATATTGTCTGCCTTCAGCTTGGCAGCCTGCTCCTCCTGCACACACACACACACACACACACACACAGACACACACACACACACACACACACACACACACACACACACACACACACACACACACAGGTCAGTCGATGCAAAGTTTGACAGCATTGACATCCACACACACACACACACACACACACACACACACACACACACGTGTGCACCGCTCCCACCTACCTGGTTCCTCCAACAGGAATTCATTGTGCACTTTCAGGTGAGTTCTCTCAAACAACCAGCACTTCTGTGTCTGCGTATCGCCTCAAGCAAAGCTACAACATCTGCTATTAAAACTAATTAAATAATAAAGAGTCCAGTTGGGACAACGCTCCCAGTGCACTCCCAGTCCAGTCAGCTGGGCTCCTCCCAGCTGGATGCTTTTCCCGCTAATGAGCTGCTACCGCTAAGAGCTGAGATCAGACGTGAGATGTGAAATTATCCCCCCCAAAAAAACAGCTGCTTGGTCCCGGCAACACGGAGGTGCATCGCCCGAGAGCACAAAGTGAGAGGAGTCAGACATGTCTGGTCGGCCGCGCAAATCCCGCTTCTCCTCTTCCTCCTCTTCATAATCATCATCATCCTCCTCTACGCATTAGTGACTGCAGGGGAATGCGATTGGATTATCGCTCTGACGCTACATGTTGGTAGATGGTCATTGTCTCTCTTAAGGATTAGCCAAATTCCCCAAACACAAACACAGAGATACTCAAACTGCAGACGACAAACGAGAGGACGGGTGGAGACGTGAGAAAGTCCAGTCTGTTTTCCTCAGACGACTCAAGATGCTCTCCGATCTTGCAATCACGGCGTGGCGGCGGTTCGATTCCGGGCAAACACACAAGCGGTGTGTGGACAATTAAGAGTGGAAGGATGCGGTGGAGGAGGATGCAGTGGAGGAGGATGTGGTGGAGGAGGGAGCAGAGTCAGGTGGCCTTAAAATCCAAGATCTGGAAGCAAGAATACCCGTCGAAAAAAAAAAAGACGACTAGAAATATATTGCAAAAAAAAAAAAAGAAAGTTAGAAAAGTAGAAATACTGAAGGACTCGATCTGATCTGTTTACACTGAGCTGCAGGCTGAAAGATCTACTTGTCCACAACAGACTAATCAAACCCACTGACTGACGCCTGGTTGGTGACGGTGACTACTGAAGCAAAGCGAGCGGCGCTGCCGTGTCCCGTCACATCCTCCCCGGCCGACGGAGATACAGGGACTGAGAGGGAAGTAGAGATGGACGGCGGTGGGGGAGGGGCACTTTTTTTTTTTTTTGCTGTGCCAACTTACAGCAGAGGCACTGATCTCTTTATCTCAAGCTCTCATGCCCCCTCCTCGCAGCCTCTCTAGTCCCACAGTCGTCTTCCTCCCCACACTTATCTTATCTGATTTGTTTCTTTCCCCTCCTCGGTTCGTCCTCGCCTCTCTCTCTAATGCACGCTCTTAGTTTGAAATCAATTACAGGAAGTATTTCTAGTCTTCTTCACGAGTGTCTGGATGTCCGTGTATGCCCTCGCCGAGGTGCTCCACTTTAGCCGGTCAGCTTACGAAACACACACTCACTCACACACACACACACACACACACACACACACACACAAACAACACACACACACACAAACAACACACACAAGTGGCTCCATATTGTGAATGAGCGAAAGGGCAGAATGGAATGAAGATGATGGGGGATGAGGAAGGGGAGATTAACAGACAATCTCCTTATCGGCACCCCCCAAACCCACCTGATGCACACACACACACACACACACACTCTCCTGCAGCATAAGCTCATAAACAGCTTCATAATGACGAGCCTATGTTTTGTTGGTTTAATGCTTGAGGATTTACATCAAAAGCAGTGAAGTAGAAAACGTGTTAAAATGAGATGTAAATAAAAAATCTGTTGAAAACTATTTGAATCACTGAACATTGTGAATAAATGTAGGAATAATATACTGTTTCAGTTATTTATCGTGGCGTTATTTAAATCAGAGGAGCTGAGAAATAAATGATAACTCTTTCCATGACGTGTGGAATGCATTATAAAGACTTTTAACTGTACAATTACTATTAGATTATAATGCTTAAAGCACATTTACTTTAACTTTACTTAAACAAACAATAATAAATTAAAGAAATGTACTTATAATCACATTATTATGCATAGTAACAGTGATTAAAATACATAACAAAACTATTATAATGTATGATAACTATAGGAATTAATACAGCAAATATGAGCTATTATACTCGACATTTTAAATCATTATAAAATGCCTTATAATGTGTTGTTGTTGAGCATAATGCATATTACTGAGTGCTTATAACTATACAGTGCTTTAAACAAATCACAATGCATTATTACTATATATATAATGCTTTATAGACATGGGCATTATAGCAGGTGTTACCAATATTATTAACAATACAATACAAACATGTGTGAAAATATACATACGTATGGATATATAAAACGATACCTAATAAAAATGTCAGCTACATTGTAATGACATTGAAAATAAAATAAAGCAGCATTACATAAATCTAACGTAACACCTGTTTGAGCTTCAAATACTTAATAATAATAATAATACGACGAAAAGTCTCCAAAAAGACGGGAGGATTAAATTTGACAAAACAAGTTACGTAACGCATGATCCGTCTGTGCCTTTTAACATTTGTTGCAACTGTTGCATAATGACCGCTTAAAAATAAAAAGCTGCTAGAAATATGTATTAAACTGTTGGCATGTTCCGGTGTGACCGAGATGATGCACATGGAGCTCAAACGCCCGTCAAGGAGCATTATCATGCGTCGCCTATATTACCATTTTAATGCTCGCTGACGCTATAGTCTACATGCTGTCAGCTAGCTTTCACCATTCCTCATCAGCAGAACATCACGAGCCTGGAGCAGCCGGCTCGGGGCCGTCGGCTCTCATCATCATCAGCTTCATACCGCCATCAACATCGTCATCGTCACTCTGATTTACACAACAGTTTTTTCTTCTGAGGATATTATGAATTCACCATTAATGGTGATATTATTAAAGTACGTTAAGTGGTATTGTAAGGGGATAATTATGATATTTGTTTCAATTTAATGGGCTTTATCGGTTAAAATAAAATCCGTCTATCCCTTCAGAAAACCAATTAAAACCCATTTATATATGAAAATCCTTTAATTCATCCATTAAGCCCAAATCTGTCTTTACTGGCATCATTTTTGATTTTCATTCGCAAATAAAAATGCTCAGCTTCATTAACGAATATTTTTAGCAGTTTTGCTTTCGTTACACCCCATACACCCCCGACACACACACACACACACACACACACACACACACACACACACACACACACACACACACACACACACACACACACACACACACACAAAACAGGGTTTTTCTTTGCCGCCCACCAACTGCCGTCCTCTTGCAGCATAAACGTTTTCTCTCCAAGTCATAGATATTCAGTTGACCTACATTATACCGACACTCAGAATAGATTCTGCTCAGCAAAGACGCTGCTTGCCTTTGAAGTTCTAAGACGTGTGTCCCTCCTGAGCCGCCGTAGGCTCGAAACAGAGCGGACTGATGCGACTTATCGAGTGGCAGCAGAAGTGGGCCAGCAGTGTGTGTGTGTATGTGTGTGTGTGTGTGTGTGTGTGTGTGTGTGTGTGTGTGTGTGTGTGTGTGTGTGTGTGTGAGAGATCGAGAAAAGGTGTGGGTGGATTACATTTATTGCTGAGGCAGTGTACCCCACTGACACAGAAAGCGTATGCAGAAAAAACACACACACACACACACACACACACACACACACATCAAACATTTACACACTTACATGCATCTGCTCTGGAAGTCGACAGCATGATAATTACACCCTTAACTAAATCACTGCTGCAGGAATTAGACCGGGCCCTTTAGCTCGTAATCTGCACTGGCATCTCGGGGCCCCTCCGACTAATCTGAGGCCACAATTTTAAGCATTTAGAGCATTTTCTACCGAGAATCCGAAGTCCGAATTACTGCAGGAAGGAAAGAGTGATCGGCGTTAAGACGGGGTCATCTTGGCTCCGCAGCTGTAAAAGCTGGATTTGAAGCCAAACGGCAGATGTTCTGAAATGAATGGATCTTAACCGCAAAACGTTAATCTGACTGCGTTGACTTCGTTTGGGCCGAGGCTGGCGTCTGGAGGCGGAGTTGCACGGTTACTAAAAATCAAATACTGTTCAATGCAGCGGTGCATCCTGTGCGGAAAAGTCTGCAGAGGACCACGATCGCTACAGGATTACATCACAGCATGAGCTTTAGAAAACACTACATTTCTGCCCCCTGAGGTTGGGGAAAGATACTTTTTTTCCCCCTCCACAGGTTGATGAAATAAGCAGATTTAGAAGTATTTGTGCAAAAGACAAGAACGGCAAACAAGACAGCCCAATGCCAGCCGCTGTGTGTGTGTGTGTGTGTGTGTGTGTGTGTGTGTGTGTGTGTGTGTGTGTAGACGTGATTCTACAGGGAATCACCCTCTCTCTGCCCCAAAGAAGATTATCCCTGCAGAACTGGCACACGCCTTTAACATCCAATCAAACGGCCTCATCTTCGTTGTCATCCAATCAAATCGTGAAATTGCTGATCCAATCAGAATAAAGCCAGCTTACTTACTCTCCATCTAATGCCCCCTCCCAACACACACACACAACATACCAACACACATAAATCAAACGTAGCCTTCAGCCATAAAGAAGCCTCCAGCTTTAGCTTAAGAGCAGCAGAGGCTCTGATGAACATGAGTCACATGTTATCAAGACTCATCAATCCGAGGACAGTTGTGTACATTACGCACAGAAATGATTCACTGAAATAACACATTGTGACATCGAGCGGCGCCGAGGAAGCGCTGATCTTCACCGATATCGTGATCTGGGTTGAACTACATCACCGCCACCACCGATTAGACTCGTAGATGGTCCCATTATTCCCATTGATTGGTATTAGCTGGCACCATACTCGTCTACTCGGATCCATTACAGCGGCTGGCTGAGCTTAAAACCCTCATTACAAAGAGAGCAAACCCAGGCTGCTTCAACACACTACACACTGCACCCGATACGTAATGCTACAACGACTACATGCTACACACTGCAGCCGATACGTAATGCTACAACGACTACATGCTACACACTGCAGCCGAGACGTAATGCTACAACGGCTACATGCTACACACTGCAGCCGAGACGTAATGCTACAACGACTACATGCTACACACTGCAGCCGAGACGTAATGCTACAACGACTACATGCTACACACTGCAGCCGAGACGTAATGCTACAACGACTACATGCTACACACTGCAGCCGAGACGTAACGCTACAACGACTACATGCTACACACTGCAGCCGATATGTAACGCTACAACGACTACATGCTACACACTGCAGCCGATACATAATGCTACAACGACTACATGCTACACACTGCAGCCGATACGTAATGCTACAACGACTACATGCTACACACTGCAGCCGATACGTAATGCTACAACGACTACATGCTACACACTGCAGCCGATACGTAATGCTACAACGACTACATGCTACACACTGCAGCCGATACATAATGCTACAACGACTACATGCTACACACTGCAGCCGATACGTAATGCTACAACGACTACATGCTACACACTGCAGCCGATACGTAATGCTACGACGACTACATGCTACACACTGCAGCCGATACGTAATGCTACAACGACTACAAACTACACGCTGCACCGATACATAATGCTACAAACTACACACTGCATGTTGCACACTGCAAACTAAATGCTGCAATGACTAAATGCTACAAACCACACTGCAACCTAAATGCTACAAACTACACACTGCATGTTGCACACGGCGCTCTTATCTACAAGCTGCAAACTCCAAACTGCACACAACATTCTGCAAACTCCACACACTGAACCTGAACTTAAAGATTCTGCAGACATAAATAATTCTGAGTCTGGCTGTAAAACGTAGTGACTCTGGGTCCAAAAAAGTAGTTTAGAAAAAGTGTAACAAAAAAAAAAAGGAGTCAGGGTTTCACCATCACAGGAAGCAGAGTCTGAGGAATAGGGCATCGTTTTTACTACCAAATTAGAAATGATGCCTTTTGATTCTTCTTCGAGGAGTGAACGCAGACACAGAAGCGCCGCCTCTCACGCTTACCTGTTCTTGGTTGCATAAAACACGAGCAGGTAATTCCATCATCATCATCATCATCATCATCATCATCCTCACGGCACGATCACACAGGAGGCTGCTCAGCAGCTAGGAGACGTTCAATGTGACCGTCTCACGTGTTTCTGGAAGCCGTCTTCCATCGCTGGACCTGTGTCCCTCTGTTGTCCAATCAGGCGCGACGAACACGCGTTCAATGGACACAACAGGTCCGTTGGGCCTTTGTGATTTAGTGGTAATCCACTTCTGCGTCTAGAAGAAGGACTCCTGTGTGATCGCATCCTCGTGAGGCTCTTCCCGTCCCGCCAGGCCACCGTCACATAACACTCATGTATCACACACAGGGTCATGCCTTTAATCAAACCTTCATGCTTCCAAAACATGTATATAAAAAAGACCTCTGCACTGCGGCTGCAGATTGGACTGAAACTCCGTCATCGCTGAACAAGAACCAACGAGATGCCGACGGGCAGACAGTCACAAAGCTTTACATGCAGAAGGCTTCTGTTTGTAAACCAAGATTGTTTGGTATTGATTATGAATCTGTTTGGTATTAATCGGATGGCGTTTCAGTCAGTCATTTGGAACGACCCCACATTGGGGCGCAGCGCTCTGTAAAGCTTTGGGTCTCCACAGCAGCATACTGCAGCCCATCATGACACACACACACACACACACACACACACGCACTACTGCGAAAGAGGAAGGCGGGAAGTACAGAAGTTAACGTGCATGCCAGCAGACGACCAGAGGAGGGTGAGGGTGAGGGTGAGGGTGCTGCCATGCAAGAGGAGAGAGAGAGAGGAGGGGGCGTCACCTTGGTCAGCAGGTGGGAGGGTTTCCCTGCTATGTTTCTCAGAATCAGAGAGGTTTCCCTGTCCAGATAGGAGTGCTTTAAAGAGAGAAAGAGAGAGTCCTGGTGAAGTAATCTGCTGCTTGATTGACTGGATGCGGCGGTTTAGAGGAAAAGCTGCGTGGTGAAGCAGAGGTAGAAACCTGTGAAGGAGAGCTGCACACGTCAGAGACACTTTAGAGGGAGCGGTAAAACACACTTAGAGCACGGAGACCCGGACGAGGACCGGGCGCCATCAGCACGCTGAAGCCGCTATGTTGTGGTGCGCTGCTTTTATTATTGAGTTGTTGTGTAACGGACCTCTGAGAGTTTAAAGTATTGTAATAGTTTGTTCCTTTTTTTATGTCTTTTATTTTAGTCCGTTTTGTTACTGCAGTCGGTGCATTTCCGGTTGCGCTCTTATTTTGAAGGTACAAAAAAACGGAAGTTGTTAGTAAGAAGTTGCCATAACAACGGAAAATAGTGATAAAAAGGTTACGGGTGTATTAGTTTAGCACCTGGCGGATATGGGCACAAGGTTTGTACCTGTTTAAGTTCATTTTTTGAGAAAATATTGCTTTGAACCTGAAAAATCAAGCTTTGTTGTTGAACTTTGAAAAATAATATATTTGTTTCAGTTTTCAAGTAACAGATTTTTTATTTTCAACTTTTCATTCTGAATCGGAAAACATGTTTTGAACCTGAAAAAAACCGATCTGAATCTGAAAATCTGTAAAATGAAAGAGTGAAAGTTGAAAATATAAAATCTGTTACTGAAAAAATACATTATTTTTCAAAGTTCTACAACAAAATTGGATTTTTCAGGCTCAAATCTTTTTTTCAAATGAACAAAACATTTGACCTGGATTTAACTCCATAAATGCAGACATTCGTGCACTTTCACCCAGGACTTTGGGGTTCCTGGGTCCAGAACATCCCGTTTTCATTAAAGGGAGTTGAACCTGTGAGGAGCCGAGGTGGGACATCCGACTGGAGATACTTGGACCATAATCCAAACTACTAAATGGAAGCTATAGAAAAACTCAACGAGCCATTTCACAAGCATCGTTTAATAAATGACTTCAAAGGGTTTTCTTTACCACCGGGAACTGCCATAGAATCAAATGTAAAAACATCCTTTTTTAAAAGGAATAAAGATAAATCCACGTGAGTGTGTTGTGACAGGATTTAACTGCAGGATACCAGACAGATTTATATTAATTAGCTACATTATTGACTATATTAAATCGTATTAATGACTTCCACGAGCGTGAGCTAAAACTGTGGCTCAGAGAGCTTTGTATAAACCTCCTGCACACGAGTCCCCAGTTCGGCCTGAGCAGGCTGCTACTGGACGGACTGGGATCCAGCGCCACAGCCACAGTGGGTTGTTTTGTTTTCACTGGAGGGGAGAAGAGCGGCAAGGAGTCAGAAATATGTTTCCTTCAAGACCGTCGTCCAACTCCAGATTGCTTTTCTGTTCTGATGGGTTTTATTTTTCGTTTATTTATTTATTTCAGGCAAATCTTTATTAATCTCGTGAGTTTGTGTTTCCGTGTGTGTGTGTTTTTCTGTGTGTGTGTGTGTGTGTGTGTGTGTGTGTGTGTGTGTGTGTGTGTGTGTGTGTGCACGCGCTTTAACCTCTAGAAAACCATTTTATAGAAAGCATTAGTTTTCTCTCGATAACCACAGATTAAAAAATAATATTTAGGTCAAAAACACGTGCGCACGCGATTACAGCCAGCTTTTCCCTTCTGACCAACGGCGTGTGTGTGTGTGTGTGTGTGTGTGTGTGTGCTGATCCGCTCTAGGACACATTAATAAGCACAGAGAGCTGCTATATGCTGTGTGTATATGTGTGTATGCCTATAATATATGTGTATATGAGTATCTTCCTGGAGCATTGTGTGTAAACCTGACTGTAATTTTTAAATAATCTGTACAATCAAAATGGTCCAATCAGAATCTGCTGCATCTGACTCCACCTGCACGTCACGGTTTTGGTTCTAATCTGAACTTCATGATAAATTCATAGATTCATGAGTAAAGGTTAACTAACTCTGTGATGCTATTAGCATAGTTTGCACATGATAGGTTTTTTTGCATCCTATAACAGTTTTTTAACTACTAAACCACCATGCTGACACAGTAAGTGGCTCTGCCTGTGCACACAATACCTTTTCAGGTATTTAAAGAGGCTGATTTTGTTACTGCGCCTAGAGATGGACCTTCAGGTCGGGTCCAGGTCGGTTTAAACAGGAGCTGTACCGTGATCCCTCGCCTCCTTAAAGCCCGATCACGAGCACCTCAGTGACCTTTTATCTTTTTTAGCAAAGTGCACCGCAGCTCATCCTCCATTGCTTCTCTTTTAGTTTCCTCCTCGTTCTCTTTGTTTTGTGCCCCTGCCCCGTCTCTCTTCGCTCCACTCCGTCAGTCTCCATCTCAGCCTCTACGGCCGTTTGCTGACTCACTCTGGCCTCGTCTCATTATTCTAATTATACTCGTTCCCTTCTCAGACTTGCTGGAGCGTCTGTGTGGGCGCGCTGGATGGGTCTGCAGCAGCAAACAGGGTTTGTGTTTACGGTGCAGCTCCTGCGAGTTTCTTGTTTGGGTTTGAGCAACGGCACCAGTCCCGGGGCCGAGGGTTCGATGCCCTCGGCAGCCACCGGGGTCAGAAACAAGAGAGCTATTGAAGTTGAAATGCTCTAAACTAAAACACTGCTATGAGCTCTTTTTGGCATTTTGTTCTACGCAGGTAATTCAGAGAAGATTAGGGCCGAGCTTTTTCTTTTCAGCGTCTTCTGGGACAGAAGAATGGAGCGTTTTTTGTTTGTTTGAGGAAGCGAAGAAACAGCCTGAAGCAGCAGAGAGAGCCAGCCGAGGAGAATTATAACACAAACCACTGCTGCAGCAAAAACCCAAAACCACCTACGCTGTTAAAAGAAAACCTCAAGGAAGGAGACCTGTTCCTGAACCAACAGCACGTATTTACAGAGAAATGCGTTTTCTGTAGTCTGGAGGTTTTAATCTAATAATGTTGACCTTAACTTTATTGCACAATGTATTGGTTATAGAACAATGACACATCTGCGTTTAGCTTAGCTCCCTATGAGCCTCGCTTTCTGTTTCCTTGTCATTTCCATAGTGTTAAAATGATCCTTTGTCAGTGTGATCAAATGAAATGTTTATTTCTCAGTTCAAGGTAAATGGTCCGATGCGTTCTTACTTGTAATCTTCAATATGTTAGACGGCATTAGTTTAGAAACGGGTTTGTCCGATGGCGATGGACGCTTCAGCCAAACAGTCCTTCATTTATCCTTCTGCTCATAACAAAATGAAAAAAAGAAAAGTCAGCGCGCACCTCCGTGTTGGGATGACCCGGACCGGCTCCTGCAGCCGAGGGCGGAGCCGCGGGCTGCTGGCCGTCCGGTTCGCTGGCGTGAAGGACGCTGTCCAACGAGTCCATGGAGGAGGCGGAGTTGACAGAAACGCCGGACGCCGAGGTGACGGAGGAGCGGGAGGAGTGAACGATGGAGCGCGCCTAAAGGGAAGAAAGACACGGTCAGAACGTCTGAATCGTCCCGGACGTAAATAATCATGGATAGAGGGCGCCAGTTGTCACACTTGTGGTTTTGAATCAAAAATCCCGAAAGGCGTAGATCCCGAGTTTACCTCATGTTCGCTGACCGTGCCGACGGACCCCGTGCGCCGGTGCTGCCGCTGAGACGACCCGGGCCGCCGCATCGTGGCCGACGTATAGGAGGAGGCGGAGCTTAGGGAGTGCGAGGAGGTCTGACGAGCAGCTTCATCCATACTGAGAGACGCCTGGTGGGTGAGAAGGGTATATTAAGTATATATGACACTTAATATATTATATCGTCATTTATTCCACCTCGTCTGCTCGGGCCATTGCCTGCACTGCTAGCGCTGTAAGCACCGTTAGCTTCTAGCTTGGCGGTCGCCATCTTGAGAGCTGCGCTGAGGCAATATACTGTACACTGTACTGTACAACCTTTAGAGTTTGAACGTTTACCTCTTGCTAATATAATAGCGCCCGGTATATGCTTGTTTATTTATTGATTTGGCAGCTTCTTAGCTGTAACAGCGTTAGCTAAAAGCTAATTTACCTCTGGGCAGGGAACAGAGTACCGTAAAAGTCGGGTTACAAGCCGCTACTACGTTCGGTGGGTGTCACCGCTAGTTCCCCGCTGTAGCCAGCTAGCGCTGCTGCTAGTTCCCCGCTAACTTCCGCTAGCTCTCCGCTAGCGCTTGCTAGTTCCCCGCTGTAGCCAGCTAGCGCTGCTGCTAGTTCCCCGCTAACCACCGAAGGTAGCGGGACCAGCCCCGGCTCGACGCCCGGCTCGGGCAGAGGGGACGCGGGCAGCAGCAGCAGCAGCAGCGGGAAGCTAGCAGCAGCAGCAGCAGCAGCAGCAGCAGCAGCAGCAGCAGCAGCAGCAGCGGGGAGCTAGCAGCAGCGCTAGCTTGCTACAGCGCGGACAACCACCGAAGGCAGTAGCGGCTTGTAACCCGGCTTTTACGGCACAACGTTAAGGCAGCGCAACAAAAACAACAAGCCTTCACAGCATTAAAACATTAAGATGTTACAAAAACAATGACGCTGTAACGAGATAAGAATGTCAAACCAATCCCCCACGCACCTTCTCCAGCTGGGCGGTGATGTCATCAAGGCTGAAGTTGGAGGCCAGTGCCGGTCTCCCGTGCGGCCCGGCGGGAGCTCTGATGGTGCCAGCGGGGGACGCTCTGGCGCTGCTGCTGCTGCTGCTCGCCCCGCTGCTGCCGCCGCCACCGCTAACACTGTTACTGCTGCCGCCGCCACCGCTAACACTGTTACTGCTGCCGCCACCGCTAACACTGTTACTGCTGCCTCCTGCAGCTGACTGCTGCCGGCTACTGCGCCCGGCTGGAGGCTTCTGACGGACCTGGAGACGGAAAGAAGGAGCGCGTATAGATTCGGACTCACGCTTTGAGAACAAAACCCAAGCTTTAATGGAATATGTGAAGGCGTGCACCTTGGTGTCGGTCAGCCCCAGGCGAGCCATGCTGCCGACGCTGTTGGGCTTGGTGTTGATGGTGCTGAGCTCCTGTTCGATGGAGCAGAGGTCGGCCATTAGAGCGTCCAGGTCCACGTTCTGGCCCTGATTCAGCGCCTCTGCACACACGGAGACATCGGCGTGTGAGACGAGGAGATGAGATAAAAACAACCAGACTTGGAGTGAGTAAAAAAGCGTCTTACCGTTGATGTTGTAGATGGAGAACCGGTAGGAGAAGTTGGCCATGTTGGTCTCTTGTCCGAGGGGAGCTTTCTGCTGAGGAGGCGGCTCCGGGCGACTGTCATCCAGACTCTGCGCAGACGCACGCAGTGTTATTACTTTTGGCAAACGCATGAAAGTTCTGGGGCTCATGCAGATCAGTGCTGGACCTCCCTTACTTTGTGTACCTGCGTGAGTTTGTCCAGCTCTCCCAGCCAGGCTCCAAACATCTTATCCAGGTCCTGGTCCTCCTTGTCGCTGTCCATCTCTTCCTCCTCCTCTTCCCCCCTGACCTCCACCTCCTCGTCCGACAGCTGATCCATCTAAGGGGAGGAGAAGAAAGACAAAAAAGGGGAAAGAGACATTCATTCTCGTGCAGTTTCAGGGCAGAGTGTGATCTCTCGGCTCCCCCTAGTGGCCAAAGGTCTGCACTACACCACAGCCGGTCACGTTGCATTCGTATGCATTGCATTCATATCCTCTCTCTCTCTCTCCCTCTCACAGACAGTCAAAGGTCACACCATCTTGACAACACTGGGACCAGATAGCACTAACATCGATCGACAGCACATTTCACAGCTCCACATCAGAGCACTTCTCTGGCACACACTTGAAAGCTGTGATAGAATAAATAAAAGATGACAATAAAAGCCCGTCTGTGACCGATGGCAGATGGTGGGAGTCGTTAAACTATAATTGATGGACAGAAGCAGGAAGCGACAGCAGAAATTCATTAAAGAGACAAAGTCCAGATGAATTCTGTAAATCAGACGAGATTTAATTAGGCCGGTCAAACCTCTCCATATGATTTTGAGACATTTTTAAGGACCTTTTTAGAAGCAAGGGGCCGACATAAGAGCTGGCCAGAGACATCGTCCACCCGCACAAGTTACCCTCTGTTCCAGAGTAAAACAATTACAAAAACTTCTCCCCAGAAGTTTAATTAATATCGATTAATTTCATTGTTGGGATCTGAGAAATAGGATTAATTGATTATAAAAATCGTCGTAGAGGATCGTTTAATAGTTGCTGCAGCTCTAGCTGATGGTTTCTAAAGCTTAGCTTCTATGACTGGAGTTTTTTTTTTATCATTATTATGATTGTGGAACGAACACTGCAGCCTCCAGACTATCAGCTTCAGAGCGCCTTGTTCTCCAAACAGGAACGTTGTGTCTTCACCGCGTGTCATTCTGCATATTTCTGGACTTTGGAAGCCAAATCGGGTTTTTTTGTACCGACTAAAGAATAATGTTGAACATTTCCACAACTATAACACATAAACATAAGAGAACTGTTTATGTAACTACACCGAGAACAAGTCAACACACTTTTGAAGAGTGTTGCTGTGATTAATGACGGTAATAATCATCCTTCACTGACACATTCTCACTCACACACACGGAAATAAATGGCAGCTTAAGCTGGAATAGAGATCAAAGACACTCGGCAGCAGTTGAATTCTTCTGTGTTGACAACCAGTAGAAACAGTTTTTCGCTGTCATGAGGGTGACGAAGATGAAGATGATGATGTAACACGCTTTTCTAATGATTTATCGACCTGAAAACCTCCTGGAAGTGAATTCTACTGATTTATAAAACTGCAAAGTATTGACAGTGCTTGAAAAGCGAACTCTGTAAAAGTGACATTCGGGCTTTTCCTGCTAAACATAAACACTAGAGACAGGAGGAAAACTGCTGGCTTCGCTCTCTCCAAAAGGTTACGCCTCCCTGCACCGAAAGTGAAGTGTAAAAACATAAAATTATGGTTTTAAGGGGGATTATACGTTTGTCATCAATTAAACCGTCAGAGAGAAACAGGCTTGTTGTTGCACCATGCTTCCAGTCTTTATGCTAAGCTAAGCTAAGCGTCTCCTGGGTGTAGCTTCATTTCACATACAGCTGGGAGAGTGACATCATATCAAAGTGAGCGAGCAATTGTCTTTCCCAACATGTCAAACTATTTATTTAAATCACGCGATGAAATAAAACGTTTTCTTGTGTCCCACGTTGATCGTTCTGAAATATAATACATCAAACAACCGTTGTTCTCTGCATACTTCAGTCAACGATAATCTTTACACATTTCCAAAAGAGCAGGGTTGCTCTGACCGCTTCAATAATTTAATCAATCTCCTCAATCCCTCCCTCCTCGCTCTCTACTCCCTTCTCTCCTCGCCTCCTTCTTCCTTCTCCTAAAGGATCTCCACCCAGGCGACCCCAGAGTATTGCCCAGGGCACGGGGTGCTATTCCTGGGTAGACGCTTTGTCGTTGCCCCCCCCGGTCCCGTATCTCTCTGGGGAGAGACTGCTAGCCAAAACACACACACACACACACACACACACACACACACACACACACACACACACACACACACACACACACACACACACACACACACACACACACACACACACACACACACAGCGCTACAATTAGATCCCTGTGGTTAGCAAAGTCTGTCATTTAGACTGGAGGATAGTGTGTGTGTGTGTGTGTGTGTGTGTGTGTGTGTGTGTGTGTGTGTGTGTGTGTGTGTGTGTGTGTGTGTGTGTGTGTGTGTGTCTCTCACAGCTGCACTCTTGTACAACAATCTGCCGTCTCCATGCGGG
>NC_136603.1:4049474-4056974 GCF_910589615.1 Taurulus bubalis | reverse complement strand
CAACCACATAGATAGTTAACCACATATATAGTTAATCACATAGATAGTTAACCACATAGATAGTTAACCACATATATAGTTAACCACATATATAGTTAACAACCACATAGATAGATAACCACATATTTAGTTAACCACATAGTTAACCACATAGATAGTTAACCACATAGATAGTTAACCACATAGTTAACCACATAGATAGTTAACCACATAGATAGTTAACCACATAGATAGTTAACCACATAGTTAACCACATAGATAGTTAACCACATATTTAGTTAACAACCACATAGATAGATAACCACGTATTTAGTTAACCACATAGATAGTTAACCACATAGATAGTTAACAACCACATAGATAGATAACAACCACATATTTAGTTAACCACGTAGATAGTTAACAACCACATATATAGTTAACAACCACATATATAGTTAACCACATAGATAGTTAACCACATATTTAGTTAACCACATAGATAGTTAACCACATATTTAGTTAACCACATAGATAGTTAACCACATATTTAGTTAACCACATAGATAGTTAACCACATATTTAGTTAACCACGTAGATAGTTAACAACCACATATATAGTTAACAACCACATAGATAGATAACAACCACATATTTAGTTAACCACATAGATAGTTAACAACCACATAGATAGATAACAACCACATATTTAGTTAACCACATAGATAGTTAACAACCACATAGATAGATAACAACCACATATTTAGTTAACCACATAGATAGTTAACCACATATTTAGTTAACCACGTAGATAGTTAACAACCACATATATAGTTAACCACATAGATAGTTAACCACATATTTAGTTAACCACGTAGATAGTTAACAACCACATATATAGTTAACAACCACATATATAGTTAACAACCACATATATAGTTAACCACATAGATAGTTAACCACATAGATAGTTAACCACGTAGATAGTTAACAACCACATATATAGTTAACAACCACATATATAGTTAACCACATAGATAGTTAACCACATATATAGTTAACCACATATATAGTTAACCAGCTGTTTATGGACAGTTAATTTGAGCTGCATGAAAATGTGGTTCATGTCTGAAACTTTTGTTTTTGTTTTGTTCTGCAATCCCAAAAGGTGGTGGCACTTTGTGAGTCATAAGCACATGCATGTGCACATGCACTTTTATGAGAAAACAGACACACACACACACACACACACACACACACACACACACACACACACACACACACACACAAGTGCATGTGATGTGGTGAAAATTAAGACCCATTGTGTGTGTGTGTGTGTATTTGAGCCCCCAAGGCTGGACCGAGCAGATCCCAGGGGTACCCAGCTGCCGTTGTGTAACGTGACACTGAGACAACACACACGTGCACACACACACACGCACATACATATACACACACAGTGGTGTGTTCCAGATTTAGGGAACAAATGAGATCTATTTTTGCACCAAAAGAAACAAACAAGAGGCAGCAGGAAGTTGATTCTACTGTAGCTGAATGGATTTAACATGAATGTATTAAAGTTGGACATGATGTGTGTGTGTGTGTGTGTGTGTGTGTGTGTGTGTGTGTGTGTGTGTCCACCATGCACAAGCAGGCTGGACGTAGAGGTGACACGTGTGGCAGCTCTAGAAGTGCAGCCTCACACGATGGACGGAAAGTGGAGGCACAACTTTGCTATTCACGATGCCCTCCTCAGCTTCAGTCACTTTAATTTCCATCTCGACTCCACATTAATATATAGATTATTTCTCCCTCGCTATATGCAACCAAACCTCTGCAGCTCCTCCTTATAATCAATGCAAGACCACGAGCCACTCCCTCACAGACCCACAACCACACACTGTTGGTGTATTCATGTGTACACACACATATATATACACACTTTGATATGAGCCGTGTGTGTGTGCAGCTAAACACACTCCAGAACTGAATGATAACAGGGCAGCATGCCGCACACGCACAAACACGCACACACACACACACACACACACACACACGCTATAGATTTTCACAGAAAAACCAACATTCCCAACTGAGTGTTCCCAAACCATCTCCAAGCGGTCTCCAACACATAAACACACAAAATATATATATATATATATATATATATATATATATATATATATATATATATATATTGCATACATACATACAGACACACACATTACTACACTACTACTACACACTTGTTGCTGAGGGAAGGCCTCCGTTACTCCTGGTGCTTCCGTATAAGCTCAAACATGCTACACTGGAGTTGTCATTGTGCCACAATTTGGTTAAAATAAATAAAAAGGAAGATTATTGTTGAGCTGAAAGTTCAATCGTGACCTTGGAAATCGTGGTAAGATGTGGTGTCTGATGTTTGAATTGGATTTTAAACAATGACAAGTCAAATGTACATTTACATAGCATATGGGGTTCATCTGTCTGTTTTATTACCAATTCATAATCGAGTTGAACAAAATGGCTCAATGAAGAATTTAGATCTCGGATACAAATATTATTTCATTTTCTACAGTTGCGTGCTGCAAAAAAAACAAACATGTACAAAGACTTTGAAATAAAACGTTCATTCATGCTACTGTTTCAAAAGCATTGACTACATTGTTAATGATGGCTTCACTTTAAAATGAACCTCTTTCAGCAATACTAAATCATCTATAAAGCATTGGAAGCAGCATTTATCCTGATGTTGTCATGATGTGAGTTTGTCTGTTTCCTGTTTTATTTTGTAGTCCTTGTCTTGTGTGTCCTCTGTGTTCCCTGCACTTCCTGCCCGGTGATTGTCTGTTGATTGTCCCTGATTGTTCCCAGCTGTGTTCAATCACCTGCCCCTCCCCAGTGTATTTAAACCCTGTTTGTCTCCTGCCTCAGTGTGGGATTGTACTGCGTGTTCCTCCCTGTGAGTAAGCGTGTCACCTTTATGTTTATATATAGTGTTTTTTGAAGCCTTTCCTTGTTTTTGTTGGAATAAACTGTTAGCGTCTGGGTCCTAATTTCAACCACCCTGTGACAGATGTGGCAGCTTTAATTACATTTTTAACACTACTAAATGGCTTTATATATATATATATATATATATATATATATATATATATATATATATATATATATATAACAATCACAAAGTTATAGCTATTTTATTATTGAATTAAAAGAAATTATATATTTATTTTGAATAATTAAAAGTTATCTTGTGGTGCGCCCAACAGCTGGTCCACTGAAGGCGCAAGTACAAAACCCACGGCCCGCCACTAATACCATGTGACAAAAGCTAACTGGCAAACATGATTATTATTATTTTTTTACAATATTTAAATGGTAAGCTGTTCTTGGTTTAAGGAGACACAAAAGGGTATCATGTCACTTTCCACTATTTCTACCAAACCACCTTCAGGCTGTTACACAAAACGACATGACTTCTGTCTTAAGCATCCAGGAATCAGTTCTCTCCGACCACATATTTATAATTCTGGCTCTCCAGAGTGGGCTGTGGCTAAACATTGGAGCCTCTTGGCCACAGAGACTTTCAGTTTTTCCGCGGATCTCAACGGGAAAGAAACTCGGGAACACGGAAGCCCAAACGAGGCTGGGAGTGATTAATTGTCATCAAAGTCGCCGCAAGAACATTTATTTTGGAAAACCTCGACATAGCGTTCTAACCAACAGATCGAGTGCTGGCCCGACTGGTTTGATGCGAGACAATAAGTGATATACAGGACGTTAATAAAGAACCATGTTGTACTTTGGGTACGCCTCAAATATGAACACTGGGATCAAAACAAATGTTACACTTTATGTCTGAACCAGATGTCGGCTAAACCTCTTCCAGACCCCACAGGCCAGTTTAAAAAAACATTACAGCCAAGGACTGAAACACTACGGCTCAAACGGTGGTTAACAGCAGCAATCGCAGCATTTTGGAAACCTTAGCAATTGCACTATATGGTGAATATTATACCCAGACTTTACATGATTGTTGAACATCTCTTTCCAAAGTTCTGGGCATTAATCTGCCGCTATAACGGCCTCAACTCTTCTGGTTTCAGGCATCTTTCCACCAGATCTTAGAACCTGCAGATGAAGACTGGCTTGAGTTTGTGTTCCAGTTCACCTCAAAAGGTGTTGCATGGGGTTGAGGTCAGGGTTCTGTGCCGTTCAGTTCATTAACAGAAAACTGGGAAAAAACATGCTTGGGGCCCATTGAGCTGTTTGGACAAAGATGGAAGAATAATATTGTCCAAAATAGATTGTATGGGGGCCTAGCTCAAAACAACTCCAAAAGGTCCCAAAAGGTCCACATACGTTTGGCAGCATAGTGCAACAGAAACTGTTATCTGTGCACTTTATTTAGATGTTTTATTCTATTGTAAATATGCATGCTCCCATTTCTTGCACTCGGTTTAATGTTATGCACCACCCGCCATGACAAATTCCTTGTATGTGAAAACATAGATGGCAATAAATGGTTCTGATTCCGATTGAGAAACAACACTTGTACGATGACTCTTTAAGGAAATACTAAAACAATCAAGCAGAGAACCAGCACACAAACTAGGTCCGTCAAAATTGGTCATAACTGCCAAAAAACATCGGTTTCGAACTATTCAATCTATTTTTTTTGTGCACTATACGTCCTAGATGTCCTGCAACAATTAGGAGGGGCGCTCATTGGTGAAGTTGAACTGAGGAGTTATCTTTACCTTACTTCATAAATTCACTAAAAAAACTAAGCCTTGCCGTTTCCAGTAAATGTCACAATGCAAAATGTGTTTTCTGTTGAAATAGTACAAGTGTCAGAAGGCAGCAGGTACTAATCCCCACATCTTTGTTTTTTTCCTCTTTTATATTTGATTTATTTATAGACCGTCCCAACACAAACCCAGAACTGAACCTTTCCGCAGTGCGACTGCGAGCTGTGGAACCATAAAGAGCGTTAGCGCGCCGCTTACCTTTGGTCTGCTAACTCGGCTCCAGCAGAGCAGAGCGGAGGAATTCAATCACCCTGCAGAGACGGAGAGAGAGAACAGGAAAACACTTAATATTATTATTACTATACATGATCATATTTCCTTTGGACGGACGTAGAAGCAGACGTTGCTGAACCTAAATACAAACCACAAATCTCAACTGGCTTTGTTTAGGCTGATGCCTAAATATTTGGGGATTAGATGGCCGTAGTTTTTTTTTTTTTTTTCTTCATTTGGGAAATATGCGTAAAAAATCTCCAGCCTAGTTTAGCACAAAGACTGGGAGTGAGGGGAAACTGTTAGCCTAGCTTCATCAAAGGAAACTCTAAGCACGCACACACACACACACACACACACACACACACACACACACACACACACACACACACACACACACACAGCAGCTGTCTACACAACAACTGTACTGTCTACAGGTGGTACTAGTGTGTGTTTCTATCACGCTGAGCAGGCTGGATGTGTGTGACCTAAAAATAACCGACAGGCAACAACATTTTAATACACTGATCCCTCCCCCTCTCTCTCCCTCTCTCCCCCTCTCTCTACCTCCCCCTCTGTCCCTCCCCCATTATACCAAATCATCGCGGCTCATTATAAAGACGTCATCGAGTCACATTTGCTCTCTCTGGTCACGTCTGACCTTCATCCTCATTTTTACAGGTAAAATGTGTGTGTGTGTGCTTAGATGGGTCAGATGTGTTCATCTGTCCCAAGTACACAAAGATGTCAACATGTCACATGCACAAGAAGGAATAATTCCAATCCTCGCTGAGCAAAACGTCCTGAGCCGCTCTCACATGATCAAAAGCTGACGGGAGAAACAACGAGAACATTGTGGGGACAAACGGGCACGTCGGAGCATCGTTCATTGGCCGACGTCCCGAACCCTCGACAGCTGACTGAAACAAAAGCTGTTCATTTCATTTTTTTCCCATTTGAAATCTCATAAAAAAAGACGATGCAGCTCACGGCTCGGTGCCAGCGTCGTCCAGAAACCGCGACGCAATTAAAGTGTCCACCGTTCGGCCTGAAGCGCAATGAAAAGATCGTACGACAGATGAGACGAGATGCTGTGGCAACGCAACGTTTAACGGGGAAGAACAAACAAATTGTTCTCGCCGCGATCCGCTGCCCTCAGCGTATCCTCCCTCGATGGGGCAACGCTCAAGTTGGACCGATGGAGTTGCGACACACCCGGTGTTATGCTTCCATCTCATTTCAGGAATAGAAAAAAAACTGACGTGTCATTTGAAATAGTTCCTCATCCGCGGCTGTATTGCAACAGATTACTTGCATTAGGAAGAATTAGCTCATAAGGCCGTGTCAATACAGCTCGTGGTTGACCATCTGCCCTCTGTAAATAGCTCTAAGGGGATCGGTTAATCGCTTGATGAGTGTTGTTGATTCAGAGTTTCCCCCACAATGTTTCAGAGCTTTTCACCGGCTGACACTGGAGGGAAGGGAGGCCCAGAACAAAGACTGAGCTGCAGTCAAATAAGAGGTTTGTAAAGGCACTCTGGTGCTCTGAAACACTACTGCTTTTGTCCACACGAGGTGCCAAAATACACACGGAATTAAAGTTCCTCACAGTAGCTTTAAAGATCCGTTTTCTTCAACTTAAAGAATTACATACACGTTCAAAAGTTTGGGGTCACTTAGAAATGTCCTTATTTTTCAAAGAAAAGCACTGTTTTTTTCAATGAAGATAACATTAAATTAATCAGAAATACTCTATACATTGTTAATGTGGTAAATGACTATTCTAGGTGGAATCGTCTGGTTTTTAAGGTGTATAGAGGCCCATTTCCAGCAACTATCACTCCAGTGTTCTAAAGGTACATTGTGTGCAATTATGTTAGCACAGCTGAAAACAGTTATGCTGGAGAGAAGGTATAAAACTGGCCTTCCTTTGATATAGTTGAGCATCTGGAGCATCACATGTGTGGGTTCATTATGCTCTATAGAAAAAGAGAACTTTCATGTGAAACTCTCCAGTCTGTTCATAGAAATGAAGGCTATTCTAATGCGAGAAATAGGGAAGAAACTGAAAATGTGTCTGGTCGTGTACATGTGATTGAGTTGGTTTTCTTATCCTGTTAAAATATATATTGTTTTAAACTTCTCCTGGTGAATACTAAACTCTTTGCTGAAGCTCCGGTTCTCCTTCCAGGCGGATTTATGACTCCTGTTGCCCAACAGGCCGCTTTAAAAAAAAGGTATTACGAAACAGCGTGGCCTGCCAAAACAGAAGCTTTAAAATCTCAGATTGAAAACAATAGCTTTACCACTGCAACATAATGAGACTTGGGAATCTAGTTCAAGGGCGCTGCTCACTTAACAGCGGGTATAATGCTAGTTTCCACGCCAAATTATCGGAAATAATTGGCAAAACCTTAATTGTAACAAGACATTGTTACGACATTTCTAAAAACGCATTGCTTCATCATGCCGATTCCTCAAATCATCACATCCC
>NC_136603.1:4031974-4044474 GCF_910589615.1 Taurulus bubalis | reverse complement strand
GACAGAGCAGAGAACGAGCGACTGAGTCTGACTCAGCTAAAAAAAAAAAAATTACAAAAACATCGGACCTGCTCCAGTTCTAACAAGCCCTCGGCTAGGAAGGCCGTGAAGCGTCAAAGTAACCCGATTATGCATTTGAGAAACGCCCCGTCGGCGCATCACTCGCTCATCTGTTGTGGCATGAATATGGATTCGATCCATTGAATGCATACCTGGTCAGAAGTGTCAGTGTATCTGCTACTTGCATCTCCTGGATCCCAACTTCTTGGTTGGAATCGTCTGACGGTTTTCTCAGTTGGGGAAAAAAATAATCCAATTGACCCTCTTGCTAAGTCCCGCCCCTCGAACGCAGACTTGCCAATCAAAGCGTCAGGCTCCCTGGACTCTCATTCTTCATTTTCAGGCTGGTTAAGTGTTGTTCCTTAATTTCATTGTTTTCTGTTTCGATCCCCTGATGATGCGGCGGTTTCACTTTTACGCTGTGAACTTTAGCTTCTATCTTCATCTTTATTTTTAACCCGTTTTCATCCTTTCAAACACATATTCTGAACCCTTCTCTCTGCTCCTCTCTGAAATGGCTTTTTTTCCCCCCCAAAAAAACATTTGCGAGCATCTATTTCCGGGAGTGCGGTTAGTGGCAGTGTGGGCTCCACGGTGGAAGTGGGCGGGGCTGAACGGTCACCTGCTCCCCAGTTATACCTCCTTGCGCTTGAACGGTCCCAGAGAAAGACTCTATTGGAGCTGCACACATGTGGAGCCACGTCATCGGCCCGGGAAGAAGAAACATGCGTTGGATGGAAAGTACATCTGTTTCTTGAACAGGGTTGACATGTTTTGGGCGGACCGTTCGTCGCTGAACGACACCTACACAGCAATTACTGCAGTGGGCGAGCTTATTCCTCACTCACTTTCCATCCACACATTTTTTCCTAAAAAGCGGTCAGGATTTGAGCCGGCGAGCCCTCTCTAGTCGACCACTCTTGATGCTTGTGCAGATGTTGTGTCGTCCATTTCACACAATAATACGCTGAAATGTGTATGTTCCTGTAACTCATTTGGTTGAAATGTGTGTGTGTGTGTGTGTGTGTGTGTGTGTGTGTGTGTGTGTGTGTGTGTGTGGAGAGGGGGTGGTTCATGAACCAGAGCTGATCCAGTAACACGATCTCTCCACGCAGACAGAGAGTATCTGCATGCACACTGTTTGGATTGAGACAGACAGGAGGCTCACATACTTTCCATCTCTACTGGAGAGCTGTCTGGATGGAGGAGGTGGCTGTGGTTCGGTCTTCTTGTTTTGTTCACGTATGGAAGAGCCAGCGCAGAAAAGCAGTAGCCGTTCCAGGTCTACAACCAAGCCATAACACACACACACACACACACACACACACACACACACACACACACACACACACACACACACACAGGTTCAACGACTGTGCTTTTTCTCTTAGAATGAGCAATGGAAAAAACAGAAAGGCGGACAGTATCAACAGTTCCTTCAAGCCAACAGACACACACACACACACCTTACTGTGTCAACAGTTACTTCAAACCGGGCCGGCCAACCGACAAAACCCCAAACACACTCTCACTCTGTTTCGCCCTGTGTGTCTCACTCTTTCACACACACACTTTATAATAACCTCCCTCAGCGACACACACACTCTCAGGATGTAATTAGCGACGCTTCTGTGACTTGTTTTACTGCTTTGTACCAGGATGTGAAAGCCAACGGGCTAACTAGCAGCAACCGGCATGGTGTTTGGTTTGGGCGTGTCCATGTTTGGCTTTTCTTCTCTCCGCCCCTTTTATCATCACAAAACAAAGGAGACATTGATAATTGAGTTGAGTTAAAAATTGTATATCAACAGTATTTGTTTTTAAACTTAAATCGCAGCATAAACTTACTTCAACGCAACCGCCGCTAACGTTAGCCGTTAGCTCCGTTATTTAGCCGAGCAGGACTGTTACCGTTACCGCTAACGTTAGCCGTTAGCTCCGTTATTTAGCCGAGCAGGACCGTTACCGCTACCGTTAGCCGTTAGCTCCGTTATTTAGCCGAGCAGGACCGTTACCGCTAACGTTAGCGACTCTCCTCATGCCGACTTTAACACGAATGTAGCTTTATCGGGGACATTTTCTATCGTTGAATTTTGGCATCGACTTGGTACCAAAGTATCAGTTATCGTGACGTCCAATAAAGGTTTCCTGAGTTTGAAACTTAAAAAGCCAGGGTTGCTAACCTGGAGAAACTAGCAAAAGTACGCATCTAATTATCCGGCCCGGTGTGGCCAACTCTTTTCCAAAAGTTGCTTAATCTCGTAAGAAAGTTGCCTCTTTAAAGTCACTCCACCCCAGAAATTATAATTTTTAACATAAACAACAAACATGGCCGTTGCTGTTAGCTAGCGGCTTGTGAGAAGCTCCAGTGATGAACAATGAGTGCAGAAGCAGAAAACACGCAGGCAGGTAATCATTCAATTTAGGCCGAATTAAATGATTGGAAAAGCTCATTACAGTCCTGCGACAGCCAGAAAAGCATTTAGTTATTCTTTGTCGGAGCATTTGCTTTATTGGTTGCTGTCAGGATGTAACGAGCATTTCAACAAAAAAATGTCCCAAATAAATTTCCTTGAAGAAACAGATTTGCTTTTCTTGCAACGCTTCCAAAAGCAGACAAACGGTTTCACGGAGAGTCCAAACTATTAAATAACGAAAGAGACGTATCAACGACAGTCCTGGCCCTGGACCTCCACGAGGGGCGAGGGACATAGACACGGAGAGGCAAAGAGAGAGAGAGAGGGGGCTCTATATAGAGTAATCTGCTGAGAAAAACGAATAAAAAAAACACGAAGGGGGAAAAAATAAAAGAATTAGAGAATAAAAAAAAACAGATTACATTTTTCCAAGGAGGAGGGCTGTGCGTACGCAGCCAGGATGGCTCTACATCTGTGTGGAGTTAAGCAGTGCTGCCGTTGGTGGAAAACACTATTTGAACTTTTTTTGCTTGCAGCCAGAGATGAAGGGAGTCTGAACAAAACCTTCTCCAAATGCTTCCAGAGCCACAGAAAATCCACGCAAACATTTCCCTCCACGCAAACTAAACACTGAAAGGAAAGACTTAAAACAAAGATGGAGCCACGAGGCCGTTTTGACTTCAGCTGTCAACATTTTCTTTTTCCCCCGTCTGTATCTGAGGATAATGACATGACGGATCAGGGGAAATCAGTGTATTGAGCATCAAACGGTCAAATATCACAGCTTTAAAATCAAACTTTATTTGGGGAAAGTTCTTGTAAAGCAGCAACGACATCTAAGAAATGTCTTTTTTTGTTTGTGCATTTATTTGTAATCTTCTCCTTCAAGTGATGTCTTCCTCCCACAATTCCTTGAGTTTCTTTGTGAGGACGTCAGCGTCACTCTGAGAGGAATGTCCGTCAGACCGACATGGATCCATGACCTCTGAGTCCTGAGGGAATGTGTGAGCTTGTCGCTGTTGCACATCACATCACAGTGAAATGCAGATTATCTTTCAAAATCCAACACAGATTTGAAGAAACTGCACGAGCGTCCTTTTACGGTTCTGCCGTTTGTCCGCATGGATCCATCGTGTTTAGTTTACAGAGCAGTTAAATAACCGGGAGACGGAGGTCGCTGGAGTACGGTTACCTCATCTGGACACTCCATTAATACTAAGTGTGTGTGTGTGTGTGTGTGTGTGTGTGGGAGTCGTACACACACAGCTGAGTCACTGCGTTCTGCTGCCAGTCGACTGTTTAAACCACAAACACCACAGTGCGCACACACACACACACACAAACACACACACACACACACACACACGCGTGAACACACGCAGATCAGCGTTATTATGAGATTTAAGGGGAAACAAGACACAGATGCAAATCAATTGAGACACACACACACACACACACACACACACCTGGTACCAGCTGGCTCTCCACAGAGAAGCACAGGCAGGTCGGGTGTTTGAAATAATACCAATGCAACCTTAAAACGTCCTTAAATGTGTTTAAACAATGATCATCACTTTCAGGCCTCACTATTGTACAACTACACCAAACCCCCTCCCGATCCACGGAGTCATCTGGTCACGCCGCACAGCATTCTGGGATAAGGTACAACTTTACGAAGTAGCCGTGCGCATTATTTCTCTTCCCGCTTCTGAACTTGTGTATAGAAATCTACGGGTATGGAAGATTAATTGCGGTGCACTTGATTCGTTCAAGCTTTCCAAAACACACAAAAAGGCAATTTGCACTCCTACGCCTGGTTGCATGTGAAGCCTACTCCAGGTCAAGTAGGCCGCTTTGGAACGGATTTAACTCAACGGCAATGCAAGGTATGCGAAGGCAGCTCGATATCGCAGGATTTTATTTATATATATATATCCAAACGCAGGTATCGGAACCGGAACCAGAAAAAAAGATGGGATTTGTTTAAGCTCGGTGGATCTAATAACTGTAACTGAGTCCAACAGACACAGCCATGGATGAAGAACACACTCTACATACACACACACACACACACACACACCATCTCCAGTTTCCTGCTCCAGCCTTGATGCCGTTTAATGTGCGAGTGTCTCTGCTGACTCGGCGCTGACGCAGCATAACAGAGTGCACTATAAACTACGGCACAGTGCTGCATTACACTACAGGCCACAGCTGCAAGACACGCCTCTGTAGGCTAGTGGGATCAAGTTCACATGCAGGCACTTGTCGTTGAATCTCATTTAAAAAAGGTAATGGACATGATAAATATCCAGTGACGGTATCTTCTTGACTTGAAACGATGAAAACGTGCATTTTGCAGCAAACGTATTGAAAGATATCCGCGTGAACGTTGGCAACAGAAGCGGCGTTTCCTCCTCAGCCTGCAGGCGAGTTAGCGAGCTTCAAACATCCAATCACAACGTCTGCTTGCGGCCGTTTCAGAGCGACAGGTGCTTCAGTTTACCGAGCGACCGTGTTAACTGGTGACCTCCAGCCGAACGCAGAATCTGATAAACACAGATGAGTAAATGTATAACTTTATAATTGACTGAAGGCTTTTAAAAAAAGACGCCGACGTGTTCCTGCTTGGTGTTCAACAGCAATGCGACAACCACGAAAAAAAAATAATAATATGAAATCCACAAAGAATCACACAGAAGCTCCACTTGTCCTTGTTTGCCAGAGATGTGCGTTTAAGCTTCTTGGAAATAAGTCAAACGGCATGAAAAAAGCATAAAAAAAGACAAAAGAAATCTTTGTTAAGTAGGAACAAGATGAGTCAAGTAAGAGAGGAAAGCACCGGTTAGCGCGGTCACTCGTTAAACCGAAACACCCGCAGCTTCTACGGCTGCCAGCTGTTAAAAACTAAGTCGACAACCACTGGACTGTTTGTAGCGGCCATTTTTAAAACTCAATAAAGTCTCTGAGTCTGGTTCATGTACACACACACACACACACATCTGGAGAGTCACTTTGTTTAGGTTGTGTTCGCCATCTTTTGGCTGGATGTCTCTCTTGCACGCCGCTCTACTTCCGTTGCCGAACCGTGCGCGACATGCTAGCATAACGTAGCTATATCACGGCTAAATAAAGAGCGCCAATGAGAAGCCGAGGCCCGGCCTGTGTCCTCTGCTGCTCCTTCACACCCTCCCTGTCCGCCTGTCTCACCCCTGGGACCGGGAAGGAATTTCCTGAGAGAAGGACGGATGACTTTTCCATGCACTTGGCGAGGGAGAGACATCGCAGAAAGGAGGAAGAAGAGGAAGAAAACTAACTTCAGATGGTGACCCGAGTTGCCCCCGTCTCTCGCAGCCACCGGTGAGGATGTTCGGACCGAGCAGCTGATACAGATGTGACCAGAACATCCAGCCCGATGTTTACAAGATGACTCCGCAGCCGCCGGAGGAGGAAGCGCACAAGGCCGACACATGTGGGCCTCCTCGGGGCCGGGAAATGCAGATGTGTACATTTTTTCTGATGGTATTTAGAGACTGTTAACTTGTCCTTCATGATGCCACACAACGTGCCTATCACGTACTTTATCTTGGTACAGTTACTTCTTATTGGGACACACTACTCTTATGAACTTTGACCCTCCCGCTCATAAATCCGATGTCCGTCTCTCCCGCTGAGCAGGGGGACTGTGGGTCGCAACATTTCTGCAAAATGCGACCGGATGCAGTCGAGCATCCTGGTATTTTTGGCACACCGTGTACCGGGACCACCTAGAAACAGAGACCGAGTCAGAGCCGAGACCCGAGGGTATCGAGGCCGAGGCTTGAGAGGTTGAGACCAGGTCCAGACCGGACCGGTGGGAGTCCGATCAAATGTGGAACACGCAAACCAGAGGCGCTCCTTGAAGTGATCCGGGAGATCTGCATTCCCATACGAAGAATCCCAGAAAACAAACGAAGAGTCCTCTTCACTCGCCTCTTCTACTGCCATCCAATAATCACAGAGGAATGTGTTTGAGCGACCACAGTGACGATGTTCAAGCAGACAATCCAAAAGGCAATTTAGCGAGTTCCAAAATAAAGTCCAGAGTCCTTTCTGAGACGAGACCTTCAATCAAGATCGATCGGGTACTGCAACACTGGTCGGGACACTAAATAATTTCCTAGCATGCTAAATACTGGTAGTTGGGGTATTGGATGGCACCGCTACTCTAAGTAGGTTTAAATGTAGTGTGTTCATGCCTGAAATGACAAAAATGTTATGCTAAAAAAAAAAAAATCAGTATTCCTGATTCCAGTAAAAGGAACGGAGCTTACAGCTGCAAAACATCAAATCAGCTGAAGGGAAAAGCTCAGAAAACAAAGCGACTTGTAAACATCGTCCTCGTTTAAGTTTATTTATCCGTCACATTCCAAAGTCCCAGTTTGATTGACGTGAATTGGCTCGAGTCCTAAACCATTTCCTGTTTGTACAAAACAGTACACAGATGTCTTTTATACGCTACTAGAAGAACATATAGAACTTATAAATGTGTGTTATCTACCAACACAGCAGCAGACAAGAAAGCATGACTCAAATTCTTATCCATCAAAATAAACCGGTACCAAGCAGTACTCCAGTCAAACTGCATATCTGCATTCAATGCTTTTTCACCCCAGATCTAGAAAATTGCACCTGGTCTGGTTTTGCCTGCAGCCGATCACATGCAGTGTCTAACGCGACGTGTGATTGGCCCGCCACGATGCAGCTGTGAGGTGGGGCGAAAGCATCCGAAAGCGTGGCTACGCTATACGCCTTCGGTTCGGCGTCTCGTACAAATAAATGCATGACATGTAGAAGGGTTATGTCAAAGGGTCAGGTCGAAGATGTGCTCATAGGTTTCTTGGAAATAAGTTCACAGAGGGAATCTTCAATCGACAAAACTCAAAACAGACAATCCAAAGACACTGACCGACAGACGAACCGGGACCCTGCAGGTCTCCGACGAGAAGCCGACAGTCGGAGCAGCCTTCGGTTGAAGTAGGGCACTCAGGATTTTCATACTCCAGTTAACCCTCCACACTACAGGGAGATGCTGAATTCTGCCCCACTTTGCTGCACGAGGCACGATGGGACGTCTCCCGTCTGTCCGAATGATTACACACCACGACTCTGACGGCTGCATCTTACAGCACCGGGGCAGAACCCCCACCGCCACTGGCAACGGGAAGGAAATGAGGTTCAAAATGAGGTACTTGAAGGGATATGGTTTCATTTTTTTGTTTGGACATGAATGATGTCCTGTTGCATGTTGGGAGATCTGTATTAATAGCAGTGCAGGAGCAACATTGAAGGCCTTTAATCCTCGGTTCTCTCTGGCAAAAGGTGACAGTGAAGCCGAAGTCGGTTCCAGTTTGGACAGAAGGTGACATGGTTCCACTCTCAGTGGAAAACGGTAAAAGTTCTCACCTACGACCTTTGAAACGATTCTTTTCCAGGAGGTTGTACACGCTTTGGTAGAGCAGCATATAAAGAAAAAAAAATGGCATCAAATCTCACTCGGCCTATTCATTGATCGGATTATGGATTATTCTGTTAAGACGATTAACGTTTGAGAACTCGGGCTCGTCTGTTTAAAAAGAGGGAAACTGCGTTACATTTTCATAAATCATACACGGTGTTCCTATGGTGTCAGCCGGTTAAAACAATATTAGTTAACATGAGCGGCTCTCCCAAATCCCCCAAAAAGAAACCAGAGTGCTGAAACTCAAATTCCATTGGGTATGAAGTGTGGAACGGCTCCACAGAAAATGAGGCGAGAAAGAAGTTATTGATGACAGAGGGAATGTTTGAGAACTGAGAACAAAATAGAATGAAAACAAAAAGAGAAGAAAACATTCTGTGGGTCCAGAATTCGTCGTTAAACAGGCTTAAGGATGCTGACGATGCTTTTTTAAGGTCATGACAAGCCAGTTTCTATATTCTCTACGGTGCCAGGGCTGTGATGGAGGTCCTGTAGATGCTGGTGAAGTTTAGAGACTGCAGGCGCCCATGTTCCCCCGAGCAGACGCCACATATAGATCCGTTTTTGGGAATATCGACTCGGAATTATCGACTTCAGACTTGCAATGGATCGCAGCTCTACGTCTCTGGTTCCTGGCTTTGAGAGAGAGAGAGAGAGAGAGTGGCTTGTGTTCACTAACAACCTATTGATTGGACTTTTCTTTGGCCATGGACATTTTATGATTTGAAGTCTTAATTTGGGCGGTGTTCTCCTTTTAAATAAAAAATAAATGCTTGTATTTGTGAAAGTAAACGAGGAAGAAACTGAAAATTAGGATCCCGCATTGTATTTTAACCACGTTTCAAACAGTACCCGCTTCATATCGCTGAACCAAGAAGCAGGTGAAGATGTGCCAGAAAACCTCCCGCTCTGGTTCAACTAAATCCAAACCGGCCAATCAGCCTCCAGACAGGACTTCCTGGTTTGCGGTTCATCCGCCTCTCCTCCACATGCTGCAGCGGTGCAGTGCATGGGTAGAATGATGTGCTTATTCATCTTAAACCCTTTTGCATCTATAATTACACTTTACTGGAACAAATTCCCATGCATTGTCCCGTGCATGAAAAAAAACACACATGTTAAAATGTGTTAAAATGTGTAAACCGACATGTATTCATGGGAAAAAATGATGCAAAGAACAAAACTAAAAACCCACCCAGAGGAGATGACATAACAGCCATGAGGACCCCGTCCTCTCCAAACCAACAGACGCCCACACAACAACAAGTGTGACCTTAACTCACTCGTACAGTCACCATCCTTAAAGTGATCCAACACACACTCCAGCGTGGGAGACAGGCACAGGTCTACCAGCAGGACGCCGTGACAGACGGGTTCACCGGTCCAGGCAGTGAGACAGTGTGCAGCACACGGGCTGCAGAGCTGCAGGACCAGGCGGTGAGACAGGCAGACAGACAGACAGATGGCAGGCCTGCATGTCTGATGATGCTGAATTTTAAATGCCTTCTTAAATGGGACTTGGGGGCAAACCCTGAGCCGGCTGTTATTAAAGAAAACATGCAAACACATTCCTTTGTATCAAATAGGCTAAATTATATATAAATAAATATACATATTTTGAAATGTAAGTCAGTGTGGCAGCTGGGAGCACGCGCCCGTGGTTGTGTAACGCTGTATGGATGCCACGCCTTGCTGGTGTCGGCCTCCGAGCTGCACGACCCAAACGCCGAAAGCATCCGGAGGAGGCGCGCTGTCAGCCGGCTGCTGGCGCTGCTGCTCCCCGGCGGACCTGCCGGAGCTCTGCAGGGCCCTGCGGCGTTTAATACAGCAGCGAGAGAACACACACACACACACACACACACACACACACACACACACACACATACATATATATATATATATATATATATATACACACACACACACATTCACACATGCACAACGAATAACGAACAAACATATGTGTGCATATGCAATAACGCACTGAAATGCATTCGCCCTATGTTCTGTGTAGATGGTTTTCTCTGTCATCCCCTCCTCCTCCTCCTTTTCTCTGCATGCACATGCAGCCGCTAACGGGATTAATTAGCTTTTTCTTTTTTTCTTCCAGCGGATGTTAATTAAATGATCTGCTCTCCGCTCAGATCCTCACACAGTAATAAATAAATAAATAAAAGGTCCATGTCGCGGTCCCGACTGCCAACGAGCAAGATTCTAACATATTTATATATATATTTATACACGTATATAAATATAAAATCGCGAGGTGAAAGAGAAAGCAGAGGGTGAATGTGTCGGGTAGAGATGCGGTGAGCTGAAGGGGAATTGGGCTACTTACTGTGCGGATCCCGGGAGAAGGACCTCCAGAGACCGGTGTCCGGTGCAGACCCCGCGGGGTGACCGTCAAGCCTTCGTCGCGGGGATTTCGGCCGGTTTAGTCCCGGTTTTCACCGACTCCCCTTTCCCAGATATCCCAGATATTCCCCTCTGCTGCCACACGGAATCCCAACACCGCCAGCGTCAAGGCACGGGCGAGCGGAAGGGACAACTTCCGGTGAGGGATTTTCACAATAAACTCGATTACAAGTAATAATAAAAAATAACTAAAAGGTTTTGACAACATTTGCATGAATGATGTAAAACAAGAAAGGATTCAATTAAATCACTTTAATTTAAACAAATTAAATTAAAACAATTAAAATTAAAAAATAATGTTAAATTATGATATTATTTTGTTGTCTCTGTGTAACCCAATAGTCAAATAAATGTAATTATATATAACAATAAAAGGTTTTTACAACATTTGCATGAATGATGTAAAGCAAGAAAGGATTAAATAAAATAACTTTAATTTAAAAAAAATGTAATTCAAAAAATAAGAATATAAAAAATGATGTTAAACAATACTATTATTTTGTTGTCTCTGTGTAATCCAATAGTCAAATAAATATAATAATAAATAATAATATAGTCATAATAAAATGTTTTTACAACATTTACATGAATGATGTAAAACAAGAAAGGATTACATACAATAACTTTAATTAAAACATTAAAAAAATGTTTAAATAAGAATATTAAGAAATAATGTTGAATTATAATATCATTGTTTTGTCTCTGTGTCCAATAGTCAAATAAATATAATAATAAATAATAATATAATTATAACAATACAAGGTTTTTACAACATTTGCATGAATTGTAAATTAAACAAGAAAGGATTAAATAAAATAACTTTAATTAAAAAAAAGAAATAAATTATAATATTGTTTTTGTTGTCTCTGTGTAACCCAATAGTCAAATAAATATACTTATAATATAGTTATAGTAATAAATGAATAAAAAGTATAGTCAAATTGCCGTTAATATCCTTCCCATATTTATTTGAATGGTTGATTGAATAGTCGTATTGACTCCTCCACCCTGTCTGTTGCCTGTATTGATCGTTTAGTGAGCTTTAATGGAGCCAGATGACGTAAACAAACCTTTTAGGCGTGTGCTACCTAAAAACTGTCTGCAGCCCCCAGTGCATACATCTGTAAAGGGTTATAGAAAGTCAGCAAAAGATACTATTGCTTCGTTTTCTTTCAATTTCCATGTTTTTTAAGGCCGGAAGAGACAAATAGTAACCCAATCACTGAACCAAATGTGGGAATATGCATTTTGTTATCGTAACAGATAATAATAATAATAATAATAATAATAATAATAATAACACACTTTTCAATGCAAAGAATCTCAGATCTTCTTTTGCTTTCATTTGCTATTATTTTCATTATCTCACAATCCCTCACACTTGTTTAAAACCCTGACCTATATGATATGATGAAGTTTATCAAAAAAAGAAAACCCTTTGTATTGTACCAAATATAAATACAGCAAGTAGGCCTAGCCAACCGGAAATGTCGGTTTCCACTGCGTTCGTTGTTTTATTGTGAAGCTTAAATCATCTCTGTTCCGGTGCTCTGCAGTCTGACTTGACGCATCCAAAGCCGTACACCGGATCCCAAAAAACTCAGCGGGCGCGCGTATCCATGGCCTGCGCGTTCCCGGTGCCGCGCTTCCTGTCGTGCCCAACCCAGAAATCAGCCTCAACCAATCAGTCCTGATGAGGTCATTCTATTCTCCTCCACTCGGCTCTATTCATCTATTCAAGTTATGTATTCATGAACATAACGAGAATATATGAGAATATATATATTTTTGTTAAATTAATACATACATTCATATACTGTTTATACACATGTGTGTGTGTATGTGTATATATATATATATATATATATATATATATATATATATATATATATATATATATATATATATATATATATATATATGGTGTATATATATATATATATATACACCATATATATATATATATATATATATATATATATATATATATATATATATATATATATATATATATATATGGTGTATATATATATATATATATACACACACACACATTTACGTATGAATATAACAGTAATATATCATTTTTTTTATTTGAATACATACATTCA
>NC_136603.1:3901974-4026974 GCF_910589615.1 Taurulus bubalis | reverse complement strand
TCAATTTTAAGGACCCATTAAAGGGCACTTTCTTACATTTCCTCCACTGTAGCGGGGACATCATGTTTTCTCCACTGGAAGATAATTGAAAATAAATAAATACTGTATTGTGACAATAATGCTTTATTGCTTTCCAATGCACGTTTATAAGGCTGAGAGCACAATCAGTGATTTTTGTTCTCCTCAGCTTTCCTGCAGAGCCACATCTTGGTAAACTTTACCGGCAAAACACCATCATCATTTCCTGTGCTGGCACACACTTTCCATGACGGCTGTGAGAAAGTGCACAACTATAAAGGTACGTTTTCCAGCGTGAGGGTGTGTGCTCACTAGCTTTTTGTGATTTTTGTTTCGTGTCGGCCTCTCTGATTCACTGGAGGATGTTCCTGGGCCACAGTGTGATGGCATGGGTTGTGTTGACAGTCCTCAGCCTCTGCCGGCCCGTGTGGAGTGGTGAGTACAAACTGACTTATGCTGATGTGACTCTAGTCAGAAACCCTGACCTCTATGGTGACCCCATTTATAATCCTCAACCAAAAAAAAAAAAATACTTTTTCATATTTTCAGAAAAGATAACATTGTGTGACATACTGTACACACACTAATGTTCCACTCGTGTGCTCTGGTTGAGCAGTTATAAGAAGACACTTCTGTCCTCTATGTCTCTATGTTCTCTATGGGAGAGCCACCTGCTTTCAGAATCAGAATCAGAATCAGAAACCGTTTATTGCCAGGAATGTTTACACAAACGAGGAATTTTGCTAGGCGGAAGGTGCAAGCATAAGACGAGACAAACAACAATCAACAGTCAACGACAACAACAGTGCACTGATATTTAAAGTATAAGATAAAGTGCTCAGACAAACAGATAACGTTAATAATGTGAGTGTATGTTAAAGTGACGTGTGTGTTTAAGTTAAAAAGTGTATGTTGAGTGGCATGAGTGTTTAAATATGAAGTGTGCAGTGGAGTGACCGGTGAGAAGAAAGAAAAGAAAGAAAAATTGTCCGAAAAAATGTCCGAAAAATAGTCATTTCATTTAGTATTGAATACGTAAATGTTAAAAAATAAATAGTAACTACACTCATTGACAGTGCATTGTCAAAAGAATAGTACAACATTTCTGGAAATATGTTTTGAAGATTTATACCAATTTGGCTTCAGTAAACATGTAGCTTGAGTTAGCATGTGGTTAGCTTAGCACAAAGACTGGAAGCGAGGGGAAACAGCTAGCCTGTCCAAAGCTAACAAACTCTCCCATCCAGCAGCTCTACGACTCAATTATTAACATGGTATCTTGTTTGTTTGTTAACCAAGTATAAATTATATTTATGGACTATTTCCTTTAGTTTTTAAGATAAGCTAACTAGCTGCTGGCTATATTGCATTTCCCACACAGATGTGAGAGAGGTGTTCTCATCTCACTCTCAGCAAGGAAGAAAAAAAAAGCATTTTTTCCAAAATGTCAAACTATTCTCTTCAGTCTTTCCGTCTGAAGGTGGAAATTATGCTAAAAAGTGCTCGAGAAACTTTTCTCTCACGTCAAACTGCTTTCTACCAAAATAAGGTCATTGAGGTCCTGTGGTGGTGAAACTGAAACCTGAAACGACATATTTTACCATTCATGTCGTTTCTGTTTGTTACGTCTTAATATTAGACTTAACACATTGACATCTTACAGTGGGCCCTGTTTTAACTTTATCTACTTACGCTAAACTGTTAAGTCGTGTTGGGTTATCTAATATGTTTCTGCATGGCCTACATTGAGGGATCACCTGCAGAGCGGCTGCCGAACCACATGAGTTTCATCTTTTTATGTCTCATGTGTGGAACACAGGAAGTGTCGTGTGGGTGTGGAGAGTTCTTTAGGATTTTATATTGTGTTATGATTTGGGTTAGAGAATGTTCACATATTGAGCTATGATTTGGGTTAGAGAATGTTCACATATTGAGCTATGATTTGGGTTAGAGAATGTTCACATATTGAGCTATGATTTGGGTTAGAGAATGTTCACATATTGAGCTATGGTTTGGGTTAGAGAATGTTCACATATTGAGCTATGATTTGGGTTTGAGAATGTTCACATATTGAGCTATGATTTGGGTTAGAGTTGGACCTTACAGCTGCATAATTTCAAAGAAATAATCATCCTGAAAGTGATTATTTTATAGGCGGACCTGAAACCTTTTAATTTTTTTCTGTGTGTCATCTTCATTTACTCTTAACCAGTAACATATAGACTGATATTTAAACACCTGAACAAAATCTCACATGTGTACATTTTATTATAACACCAACATTATTCAAATAGCCCTAGTGGTTGCAGAGATTCACCCTTTATAGTTTGGGGATGACATTTTTGAGGAAAGGGCCTAAAAATAGGATGGTTTAAAAAAAAGAGTAAAGTACAGTAATGAAATTTGTAATTTTTTAAGTAACTGTGAAAAAGAAATTAGCAGCCAATGACCAATTTCCACTGTCCGCCTCTGCCTTTAATCTTTAAAGTTAGTATGTTGCTCCTTTGCAGACAGCTGTAATAAGGACAATACCCTTAAAATAAAGTTTATAATCATGGGGTCAAAACTCTGTGTGGACATAACTTATCTTTTATCTCTCCGCTTTCCTCCGCCAGCTGTGAAGGTGATCCAGCCCTACAGAGTGCTGAGCACCAACGGTAAGGCACAGATAAAGTGCCTCGTCCAACCTCAACCCTCCTTCCACCAGCTCCAACCCTCCAGTGACCAAACCCCGCCCTACCCGTACCCGGACCCCGAGGATCTCCGCGTGGCCCTGCTGAAAGGCCTCTACGGGACCCGGGAATTCTGCTCCTCCTTCATCAACGTCAACGGGCGGAGGGAGCCGGTTGTGGAGAAGGAGGGAGAGGTTAGTCGGAGGGTGGATGGATGCTGAACTAAAATAATGAAACCTTTTTGCATATTTCATGAGAGAGATTTTCTGTGTTTTTGTTCGGTTGGGAAAATGCTGATTTTGCAACTTTTCAATTTGCTGGAAGTGGCTTTTCTTGCCAGGCCGACTGTCAATCAATTCTGATCAAACCACACACTCAAACCAGTCCTAGACAGTTACTAAATACTGTAATCATATTCCCTGAACTTTAACTTTGATCTTCTCTCAGATAGTCGTGAATAAACCAAGTTTACTTATAAAACACATTAGAGCCACAAGGCAAATCAAAGTGCTTTATATATAAAACCTATCAAAACAAAAAAAAACAAAGAAACACAGCGAAAGGGCATTCAAAAGGAATTAATATTAGTATTATTAATATTCAAATATTTAAATATTTAAAAAAGAACCAAAGAGAATCATCATCATCTATTGCCGTCAACATTTCATATGTATTATGAACTGGCCTCACCATAATCCTAAACACCCCGGGTCAAGGGTCAATTAACCAACAGATGAAATAGAAGAATACTCAAAAAAAATATAAAAAATATATATAATAAAGGTCAAGTGAAGATTTCTACCACAACTTCATTTTTCTGTGCATGGAGAATGGGAACATTCTTAAAGGTCACAAGCCGAAATGAGTTAGACTCCAAAAAAATAAAAAGTATAAATCTTTCTACCATAGGGCAGCCTGTCTGGGACTACATCTTCTCTAGTGGAAGGCATCGTGCTACAGGCTCTACTTCCTCACTTCTTCACCACTGCACAGGGGGTTTCATCACCTTCCATCTACAGGGGCATCCAAAGAGGCTCTTCTGAGTTGTTTGCCTCTTTGGGAAAAGTCTCCAGCAGTGTTCCTGACGGCACAGTACACTTTTCACGGATGCAATTTGCAACATACACCCAAGTGTTGCTATTTCAAGATCCTTACTGGAAGTTGGAATAACGTTGTCAGCTTGATCTTGAGGAAAAGTCAATGTCACATTTGTGTGAGAGGGCTTTACACAGGGGTTGTGGGTGTCATGAATGCATTCAGCAAAATGAATGTCAATATTTTGTATCAACAAATGCACAATTTGGCCTGAGGGTGGCGCCAGAGATCACACTGTCCAACGGGAGAAGGGAGCATTATTGTGCTGAGTAAAAAAACACAATGCTAGGCAATTGTTCCGTCTTTAAACAATATGGGTGACTGCGTTACACAATGCATGTGAGTGCTTCCTCGGGTTGTCTTCACACAGAAATATACAAACACGTGCATTTCAACTCCAACAGAGCCAGTGGGTGCAGCGGGCAAGAGGCACCCGCACCTTTCCTTTTCCCAGGACTTGTGAACCTTTCGTAATTTGGCCTGAGAGTATTTGGAATAATTTCTTCCCCATCTATTTCTAGCCTCCTACTTGTCGTTGTTCTACTTGGAAGCCCATTTTCGCCGGTAGAAGTTTAAATTATGAGATAGAAAGTCATAATTATGAGATAGAAAGTCGAAATTATGAGATAGAAAGTCATAATTATGAGATAGAAAGTCGAAGTTATGAGATAGAAAGTCATAATTATGAGATAGAAAGTCAAAATTATGAGATAGAAAGTCGAAATTATGAGATAGAAAGTAAAAATTATGAGATAGAAAGTCTAAATTATGAGATAGAAAGTCATAATTATGAGATAGAAAGTCTAAATTATGAGATAGAAAGTCATAATTATGAGATAGAAAGTCTAAATTATGAGATAGTAAGTGTGCATGTGCTTCAGTGGCGCTGGCTTTTTTCATAAAAAATGTTTTTCACCAGATAACAGGAATAATTTCAATTTTTCTTTCTCATAATTTAGACTTTCTATCTCATAATTATGACTTTCTTATCTCATAGTTATGACTTTTTTATCTCATAATTTAGACTTTCTCATCTCATAATTATGACTTTCTATCTCATCGTTTTTTTCTTTAGGTGGGGATGGGCTTCCATAAATATCTCATGATTTAAACCAATATGTATATTATTATCTGCTGGCTCTAACTCAGGTGAAATGTGTGTTTTAGGTGCAGTGCTGTGCTCAGATGAGAGATGGCGTCGTGGAGGTGACGGTGTCCGGAATGAGGGCCACAGACACAGATTTGTACCGCTGTGACATTGAGATCTTCTTCCCGCCGCCGTACCTGCGGCTCACCGGCAACGGCACGCTCGTTCACGTCTTAGGTGGGTCGCCCACACCGAGACCCGCAGACAGCTCACACATCTTCCTGTCTCACTCTCAGCCTCACTTTCCCCTCCATCCATTTCCTTTTGGTCCACAGGCAGCTCCGGCTGTCCCGTGCCGGCTCAGAGGCAGATATCACACCGGGGTGATGAGGAGGAGGAGGATGAGGAAGGCGATGAGAGGATGGCACCAGTCAGTGTTCCTGTGGTTGTGCTGGTGATACTGGTCATCTTTGTTCTCATCATCATTATCTACTTCCAGGTCAGAACATTATTATTCGATTTTGATTTACACATGTTATTGTTATTTCATTTATTTAGTAGTAGTAGTTATCACTGGCGGATGCAGACAGTTATAATTTAGCGCACACAACCTGGACTTTAACCTAAATACCATATTTTACAGGGTCAAAATAATCACACTTGACAACACATTAGCACTGTGCAGGTGCATCTTCTTTTTTGGTGTGCAAATAAACACCGTAGGATTTTGAAAAGTGGCTAAAGTTGAGAAAAAAAAGACACTTATACACATTTAAACATACATACAAGTTGAATGTGTTTGTTGAAGACACATATGGTCAATTAGAAATGAATCCTAGTATGAGAGTACCGTAAAAGTCGGGTTACAAGTCGCTACTACCTCCTGTCAGTGTTCCCGCTGTAGCAAGCTAGGAGCAGGGCTAGCTAGCACTGCTGCTAGCGCTGCTGCTAGCTCCCCGCTGCTGCTGCTCCTGCTCCTGCTCGCGTCCCCTCTGCCCAAGTCGGGGGTCGAGCCGGGGCTGGTCCCGCTACCTTCGGTGGGTGTCGGGGAGCTAGCAGAGCGCTAGCGGAAGTTAGCGGAGCGCTAGCTGGCTACAGCGGGGAGCTGAAGGGGACACTGACCGAAGGTAGGAGTGGCTTGTAACCCGACTTTTAGTATGATTGGCACAATAAGGGCCTGAAACTGCTTGTTTCAGCATCTATCAACAGTAAGGCCTTAGTGATGCCGGCTTAATGCTTCCGAACTGTATTGAACAGAGTCGTCTTCTCTGACCTTCTTTGCTGTTACTCTCTAATTTAATAAGCGGTAACTATCCCCTTTTGTTTATGGCATTGACATCGGTGTGTTTTCTATTTGCAGGCTCTGCAGTGTGAACGGGTGAGGAGGGAGGTTGCCAGGCCGGTGCCTGCTGGGCTTCACAAGGCGGATGCTGCTGCATTTTCATGTTGAAACTTTGCATGAAACACCCGCTGAATAAACACTTCCCAAAGCCGCATTGTATCAGGAGAGAACCATTGATTTTAAATGGAGGGTCGGAGGAATTATCACCTCTGTTTTGATTGAGGTTTTTATTTCATTTGTATTTTACCGCAGCTATAGAAAATGACATATTTGGTGTCTGTGGATATCTTACTTATTAAGTATAATATAATGTTTACATTGTTGTAAACACATATTTTATTATAAAGCTGAAGCTTGATTGAGTTTTTATTTACGTCGTTGAAACTCTCACTCTGACACCTAGCTCTGAGGCTAGCACGGCTAACACTGTGTATGAATGATTACAAACTGAAATGCTTGAAGTTAAAGTTGGTTTAAAACAGATGAACAAATGCAATGCTTTGCATGATTAAGGCGCATTACAGCAAGTTTACATGTGAATTTATTGATATCTTATGTCAGTTAATGTTGTTGCCATTGCAATGTTCAGAAAATATTCATGTTGTGTATTTCCTGAGAATAAAGTTTCTTTACTTTAAATTGTAGATTTGTGGAGCGTATTATTAGTTGGAATATCCTCTTTTTTATTAAACTTATTCAACTTCCGCTTCTTCCGTACGGATTTTGAACCTCTAAAACTTCTTCATGTTTTCATCTACAGAAACCGTTCAACTATTAAAATATTCCGCTACTTAAGCACACGTAATCATACGTTCAGCTAAAGACCGCTTTTATACTTTATTTTTTGTTGACAAAACCTTCAGCTATTATTCTATAATTTCATATTTTTTATATTCAGCTATATTCAGCTATTTTCAGCTAAATTCAGCTATATTCCGCTATTTTCAGCTATATTCAGCTATCTTTTCAAATATTTAAGCGTTAAGCTTCAGCTTTTAGCATTCCAGCGCATTTTCAGCAGGAAATGCAATTTCTAATTATTATTATTACCATGAGTCTGTACATATATTTAATTCCAGTTATTTGTATTCTATTTTATTGTGTGCATATATATATATATATATATATATATATATATATATATATATATATATACATATATATATATATATATATATATATATATATGAATATATATATATATATATATATATATATATATATATATATATATATTTATATTTTACTTTATTTTAATTTAATTTTGTTTGTATATATCCCTGTTGCTTCTTTATATATTTTATCTTGTGTGTTTATTTGTATCTTCAAGTTGTAAGGCGCTACTATGACAACAAATTTCCCCTTGGGGATTAATAAAGTATATATCTATCTATCTATCTATGAGTCAATCCCCATAGGCCCTCATGTTAAAACTTTACAGCAAGAAATAAAACATTTTACAGAATCGGTCTCCATGTCGTTGTCCTGTTCATGACCACTGGGTGTCAATTTTTATCCTACTCACCCATTTAAAATATATTAAGGCTTAAAATTAAACCATAAACCGTGAAGACGTGCACAGACAAACATACACAGAATCTAATCATGAGCTCCAGAAAACCGAGATGTTGTCAGTTTGCTTTTGACTGTGAGGCAGTTTGTTGGAGGGAACATCATCAAAGCTCTCAGAAGAACGCTCTCTAGGTCTGCATCTTATCCTGCATTCATCTTGAACAGCAGACTGGCCATTATGACGATGGTATTTATTTAGCAAAAAGTAATGCATCCAAATACAGACAGGGACAGGTCAGTGATGTAATGAAGAAGTGAAGAAGACGTATGGCTGGCAGGCTGGAGCACAGGAAGTGGTGTGATCTACAAATCCTGCTGTTCCGTTTGAAAAAAACAAAAACAAAAAAATGTTCGCGACAGGAAAGAGTGCCGCCCACAGAAACTGTGTGTTTGAGTCACAGCTGAGTGAGCTACAACGTGGGGAGTCGTCAAAGCACAGAGGCAAAGACTCATCATCCAACCTCAAAATGTCTGTTTTCCTGTCAAAGAAGGAGCTCGGTATCCGACTGAGCCGTTTGTGTCTCTGCAGTTTTCACCACAGTGAGAGAAGGAGCAGACACTCATAGCCACGAGATGACAGCCGGCAGCTCGAACACCTTCATCGTCTTCATCATCTTCCCCATTTATCTGAGCTTCATCTTCCACCAAAGCCATGGTAGGACTCTCCATTTCACCAAATACTGCCGATCGCAGTCTCGATAGTTTTACCTTGAATTCTGACGCTCATGTGTTGTGTTATAATAAACACAATATGAGCAATAGCAGCCTAATAATTCACCTATTGAGCCAATATAATGTGGACTTTGCATATGCTGCTGTTCGAAGCTGAGATGCTTCTACATTTGTTGAAGTACAATTATGTGTTATTAACACACTGAATAAAGAACACATCGGGACACCACTCAGTTTATTACAAGAAAAAGAAGTACAGACTGAAAACAGAAATCTGAAGACAATTTCTTGGGTTGAAAATGGACAAAGAAAATAAGGCACACTACTTTTTTTTAAGCTGAAACCTTTTCACTCGTCAGGCTTTGAGGTGATCCAGCCTCAGAACCGGACCGTGAACCCAGACGGGTCGGCCTCCATCAGCTGCGAACACACCGCAGACGACAGCTGCGTCCAAGATGTTCGACTCAACGTCATTTCACCGTACGTATCATAATTATAATATTTATTTTTGTATCCGTTATTGTACTGCATCATTTCATCGGCAAAAAAAACAACCCGGTGCACATTCGAAAACACAAAATATTTATAGATTTTTTGGCCGGGTGTGCTATCAGTCTTCTCGTCTCCAACTCTTTGCAAGACAGTGAATGAGTGCGTCTCTAATTCGTCCACTGGTCTGATTAAGGCCTTCAGGTCTAAGGTGGGACACACACGGTGTGATTCTTTGTGCTCTCTCAGAACAGACAGACCTAGAATGCTCTGCCAGAAGAAGAAGAACGACTGTAGGAACGTCACCATGCACCAAGAGAGTCCACAGAAATGGCTGTTCATCTTGCTCAACGTGGGGCCGGAGGCCATGGCCGCGACGTACGAGTGCGAGGTCTCAGTGAACGAAAATAATTACGATAAAGAAAAGAAAGGAACGCCAACCAAACTTCTGCCCGGTACGTTCAGCCTTCAGAACAATTACAGTAGATTTGTATTCGTAGAAATGTTGTCAAATGCAACACACATGTATGTATTCACGTTCATATTCTATACAGGTGCCGCCTTGAGTCAAAGAAACACAAAGTAAAAGGACAGTTATTCCTTTTTTGTTTTTAATAACTGAATGAAATGTGTTTGTGACTTAAAATGTAAAAGAAAGCTTTAAGGGGATAATCACTTTCCAAATACTTCTCTGATGGTGTTTTGCAATGTGGAACCTGTGTGTGTGTGTGTGTGTGTGTGTGTGTGTGTGTGTGTGTGTGTGTGCGTGTGTGCGTGTGTGTGTGTGTGTGTTATGGATCAAACACATCAACACTGTACTTATGTTGTAAACCAGAAAAGTTTAAGCGTGAAGTTTCCGGACCATGTTTTTTATTCAGGTCAAAAGGAAGCGGCCTGCCTCCTGCGGCCTTCGCCGTCTCCTTGTCCTCAGGCTCCTCATTCTCCTCAGCTCTTCTGGATTCTGATTGGTCTGCTGGCTCTGCTGTTCCTGTGCAGCTGTGTCATCACCTCCTTCTACATCAGAATGAGGGTGACTATGTCTCAGTCTCACTTTAGGTCTTTGGTATCTGTGTGTCTGTCTCTAAAAATAAAAAGACACCAACAAACATCTGATTAAGAAAAGAAAACCTTGAGTAACATGTTGCTGTTCTGTTTCTGTGTTTCAGTGCAGCAACTACGAAGCTGAGACCTCCACCTACGTAGAAATGAGGAAAGCCCCTCGGTCAAGGAATCCACCTCTGGCCTCATGCTCAACATAACGAGAGAGAAAACTGATTTTTTTCATGCATCTGACATCCTAGTCTCAAGATTATGTATATTATTGTATATATATATATATATATATATATATATATATATATATATATATATATATATATATATATATATATATATATATATATATAAGTTTATATTATATTATTAAATGAGTTTAAAACTCCAGCACAACTGAAGACAAACAGTCGTGCCTGGTCAAACGAATGCTGAATGTTGAGACCTCCTTCCTCTCTGCTGCTGTTAGCCACGGTATTCATTGTATTCTCCATTACATGTATTCCTCTATGTTGTCTGTTTTATCACAATGTCTTAAATGTATCTTTTATATCTGTTTACATTGTATCAATACAATGAAACAGGAAAACCTGATCCAAAACTATCCTTCCAAACTCAAAGCTAAACAGGTTAAATGTGTAGAAATGACATGACAGACATTTAACTGAAATGACAAAGTATAAGGTAAGAGATAATCTTTTCATCCATCATCCATCTATATATATATATACAGTGAACAATATTACATAGTGGAGCAAAACGATGTTATATTCAACGAATGAACATAAGGTGATAACAAGATACGGGACATGGCACAAACATGTAGTGCAATAATATTAAAATATAAATAGTGTAAATGTTTGCGTGTCACCATCTTGTAAACTTTGAGGACTAGAACATAAAATGTATGCAGGTAGAAGCACATGTACAGCTCCTGCTACTTGTTAAAGGTGAGTGTCTCACCGGAGGGCAATTTTTATTTTTACATTCATAACATATTTTCGTCATAAAAAAGGCAACCAGCAATTTCTATACATTTTTTATAATCGTTTTTAACAGTGCAAATATATATATATATATATTTTAAATAACTTATTGAAACTGCACCAAACCAACAAATGCAAAACCTGAATATATTTGTACTTTATTCTATTTCTTGCCAGACACCTGGCAGCGCTTCTGCTCACACAGCTGAGCCACATTGACCCTGATCCAGGTCACAGTGAAACCTGATCCAGGTCACATTGACCCTGATCCAGGTCACAGTGAAACCTGATCCAGGTCACATTGACCCTGATCCAGGTCACATTGACCCTGATCCAGGTCACAGTGAAACCTGATCCAGGTCACATTGAACCTGATCCAGGTCACATTGACCCTGATCCAGGTCACATTGACCCTGATCCAGGTCACAGTGAAACCTGATCCAGGTCACATTGACCCTGATCCAGGTCACATTGACCCTGATCCAGGTCACAGTGAAACCTGATCCAGGTCACATTGAACCTGATCCAGGTCACATTGACCCTGATCCAGGTCACATTGACCCTGATCCAGGTCACAGTGAAACCTGATCCAGGTCACATTGAACCTGATCCAGGTCACATTGACCCTGATCCAGGTCACATTGACCCTGATCCAGGTCACAGTGAAACCTGATCCAGGTCACATTGAACCTGATCCAGGTCACAGTGAAACCTGATCCAGGTCACAGTGAAACCCTGATCCAGGTCACAGTGAAACCTGATCCAGGTCACATTGAACCTGATCCAGGTCACATTGACCCTGATCCAGGTCACATTGACCCTGATCCAGGTCACAGTGAAACCTGATCCAGGTCACATTGACCCTGATCCAGGTCACAGTGAAACCTGATCCAGGTCACATTGACCCTGATCCAGGTCACATTGACCCTGATCCAGGTCACAGTGAAACCTGATCCAGGTCACATTGAACCTGATCCAGGTCACATTGACCCTGATCCAGGTCACAGTGAAACCTGATCCAGGTCACATTGAACCTGATCCAGGTCACATTGACCCTGATCCAGGTCACATTGACCCTGATCCAGGTCACAGTGAAACCTGATCCAGGTCACATTGAACCTGATCCAGGTCACATTGACCCTGATCCAGGTCACATTGAACCTGATCCAGGTCACAGTGAAACCTGATCCAGGTCACAGTGAAACCCTGATCCAGGTCACAGTGAAACCTGATCCAGGTGACAGTGAAACCCTGATCCAGGTCACATTGAAACCTGATCCAGGTCACATTGAAACCTGATCCAGGTCACAGTGTAAACCCTAATCCAGGTCATAGTAGAAACCTGATCCAGGTCACAGTGAAACCTGATCCAGGTCACAGTGAAACCCTGATCCAGGTCACAGTGAAACCCTGATCCAGGTCACAGTGAAACCCTGAGTACAGCTTCACGATGGGCATCACTAAGCCTGGACCTGTACTTGCATTTATTAAAGTTCATAGTGGTGAAAGGTTTCTCACAGATATGTGCTTCCATAAAGGTACATTACCCGACTGATACCTTTTGTCAGCTCAGGGAAGGATGGAGGCAATTCTCTCAGAAATGGTCCATCATGTCTGGTTTTCCTCTCTGAGTTTATCTTTTAGATCTCTGTTGCAAGTCAATAAATTCCATTTGCAACAGACTCAGGACTGAGAAGTGACTTCATACTACAGATCAAGCTTCATGGTGTGTGCACATGGAACATTAATATTACAACAGTTTTCAAAATATGTTCTATAGAAAAACAAACTATTTCCAGTGTTGACACAATGTGTATGTTTCAGTTTCGTTTTTTCAAGAACAGTTTTCAGAACAAGAACAACAAATGTACTCTGTATGTATGTGTGTACTATGTACTCTGTATGTATGTGTGTACTATGTACTCTGTATGTATGTGTGTACTATGTACTCTGTATGTATGTGTGTACTGTGTACTCTGTATGTATGTGTGTACTGTGTACTCTGTATGTATGTGTGTACTGTGTACTCTGTATGTATGTGTGTACTGTGTACTCTGTATGTATGTGTGTACTGTGTACTCTGTATGTATGTGTGTACTGTGTACTCTGTATGTATGTGTGTACTGTGTACTCTGTATGTATGTGTGTACTATGTACTCTGTATGTATGTGTGTACTATGTACTCTGTATGTATGTGTGTACTGTGTACTCTGTATGTATGTGTGTACTGTGTACTCTGTATGTATGTGGGTACTGTGTACTCTGTATGTATGTGTGTACTGTGTACTCTGTATGTATGTGTGTACTGTGTACTCTGTATGTATGTGTGTACTATGTACTCTGTATCTATGTGTGTACTATGTACTCTGTATCTATGTGTGTACTGTGTACTCTGTATGTATGTGTGTACTGTGTACTCTGTATGTATGTGTGTACTATGTACTCTGTATCTATGTGTGTACTATGTACTCTGTATCTATGTGTGTACTGTGTACTCTGTATGTATGTGTGTACTGTGTACTCTGTATGTATGTGTGTACTATGTACTCTGTATGTATGTGTGTACTGTGTACTCTGTATGTATGTGTGTACTATGTACTCTGTATGTATGTGTGTACTGTGTACTCTGTATGTATGTGTGTACTGTGTACTCTGTATGTATGTGTGTACTGTGTACTCTGTATGTATGTGTGTACTGTGTACTCTGTATGTATGTGTGTACTATGTACTCTGTATCTATGTGTGTACTGTGTACTCTGTATGTATGTGTGTACTGTGTACTCTGTATCTATGTGTGTACTGTGTACTCTGTATGTATGTGTGTACTGTGTACTCTGTATCTATGTGTGTACTATGTACTCTGTATGTATGTGTGTACTGTGTACTCTGTATGTATGTGTGTACTGTGTACTCTGTATGTATGTGTGTACTATGTACTCTGTATGTATGTGTGTACTGTGTACTCTGTATGTATGTGTGTACTATGTACTCTGTATGTATGTGTGTACTGTGTACTCTGTATGTATGTGTGTACTGTGTACTCTGTATCTATGTGTGTACTATGTACTCTGTATGTATGTGTGTACTGTGTACTCTGTATGTATGTGTGTACTATGTACTCTGTATCTATGTGTGTACTATGTACTCTGTATCTATGTGTGTACTATGTACTCTGTATGTATGTGTGTACTATGTACTCTGTATCTATGTGTGTACTATGTACTCTGTATGTATGTGTGTACTATGTACTCTGTATCTATGTGTGTACTATGTACTCTGTATGTATGTGTGTACTATGTACTCTGTATGTATGTGTGTACTATGTACTCTGTATGTATGTGTGTACTATGTACTCTGTATTCATGTGTGTATTATGTACTCTGTATCTATGTGTGTACTATGTACTCTGTATGTATGTGTGTACTATGTACTCTGTATCTATGTGTGTACTATGTACTCTGTATCTATGTGTGTACTATGTACTCTGTATCTATGTGTGTACTATGTACTCTGTATGTATGTGTGTACTGTGTACTCATATACTCATATTGCATAAGTGCAAAATGAAAGCCCTTGCACACAGGTGTCCGTAAACACACAGCTTTTGAGGGGATTGGAGTGTTGGTCCACTTTGCACACCGCCTACTTTGACTTGAGGAGCCGGTTGCACCAGTTATTTCGTACGTTTCAACAAAAGCTTTGTCCCCAACGCGAGCATTTACTAGTCAGACTTAATCGCCAATTTGGAACGAGTTGCACCGCACAGACTGAGACTGTGTGACGGACACAACATTAGCTGGTTAATGTGCGGCCTGAAGAATAAAACTGGTACATGGAGCACGGTCCATATGACCTGACACTAAATACATTATGTTTAATAATGAACGTTGATTGTGGAGACTTAAAATGACACTTCACTAAATAAGTAAAGTAGCCAGTTAGCATAGCATAATCATATATTTTGCTCTCATTATAAACTGTATGAATTGTTCTTAATCAAATAATGCACATATTTCTCTATTTGTGCAGACAAAAACAAAAGCACATGGCAAAGCAGTGGCTTGCAGAGCCTCCATCGTCACACTATGGAGGACAGAAAATGACTTAAGTATAAATAAATGCAGGAATAAATACAGGAATAAATAAATAAATGCTTAAATAATTTTATAAATAAATACAGGAATAAATGTATAAATAAATGCAGGAATACATAAATAAATTCTTAAATAAATGTAAAAATAACTACAGGAATAAATAAATGTAAGTTGATACATAAACAGAACATCATTAAATAAATCTATTTATACATTTCTGTATTTCTTTATAGTCTGTATTTATGTGTCCGTATGTATTTCTTCATTTATTTATGCCTGTATTTTTGTGATACAGGCATAAATAAATGAAGAAATACGTGTGGACACATAAATACAGGCATAAATAAATGAATAAATACAGAAATGTGGACATAAATTTATTTAATGATGTTCTGTTTAGGTATAACTGATATTTATATATTCCTGTATTTATTTATTTATACATTTATTTAAGCATTTATTTATTTATTCCTGTATTCATTCATGCATTTATGTATTTATACTTAAGTCATGTTCTGTCCTCTATATCACACAGCCTCTTCTGCCGGTAAGACATCTTTCAGAGCATGGAGTTACACTCACAAGGTGCAAGTATTATCAATGTTCACCGTGGGTAATTGTTGGTCTTGTCAGACGAGGTTGCATCATCTGTTGACAGGCTACATTCTTTTCTCTCCTCACAGAGTTTACATCATGGGTTTATTTTACATCATCTGTTTACTTTGGAAGATGAATGACTTTCTTCACGCCTGACTGGAAGGATCCCTCTGAGATCAAGAAGTGAGCAATCATCCGACATCGACCCAAGAAGGTGTGAATCCTTAATGAGAGCGTTTCACCAGAGAGCGGTGACTGTACGAGGATGTTTGTTGTGTTATGTGGTTGACACGAATGCAGTCTCATGGGCTTGGGTGTGTGTGTGTGTGTGTGTGTGTGTGTGTGTGTGTGTGTGTGTGTGTGTGTGTGTGTGTGTGTGTGTGTGTGTGAGTGTGTGTATGAGATGGAGAGAAAAGAATATTGTAGGCAGATTTTTTGTTAAGCATGAAGCAATTTCGGTAAAATTAAGATTTCTAGCTCTCTTTGTCTGGCAATGTTTAATCTGGTCAGTGCTCTCTACACGAAACCCACATTTGAGTCATTTTTTTTCAAAATAAAAGACCCCCAAAATCCAGTGAAAAGGCCGATACTGACAACAGCTGAGAAGGCGAATAAATAGCACGTCACTTTTAAAGATATTTTGTGTATAATGTCTGTGTAACGTCCAGTTCTTATTCCCAACTCGTCACATGGGGACTGATGGGTGCAGTTTTTAACACGAGGTTAACGTTGGGAGTTCAAACAAACTATTTGGTTGGATTTCACAAAGGATAATGGTTCGTGCTTGAATAAATACAATTAAGGTAATGCACGTAAGTCAGGGGTGTCAAACTCATTTTCACCCCGGGCCACATCAGCATCATGGTCGCCCTCAAAGGGCCGGTTGTAACTGCACAGTGGCGGGCCGTGGATTTTCTACCTGCGCATTCAGTGGATCAGCTGTTCGGCGCTCCCTCCCCCCCGCAAGCTAAAAATGTAAATGTCAGTTCCTGTGGGATTCCTCGTGACTTTGTTGGTATAAGTCATCCAGTGTGAAACACTGCCTCTGGCGGTCAGTAAGGATGAAATAGAACAAAAGTTACGAAGGTAACTGCGGTTCTATGAATCCTGGATGACCGCCAGAGTTCTTGGTCACTCGGAATCTCGTGATTTCGCGAGAAGATTCCGCAGAACCGAGCTTGGGATGACGCGGTAAGTTATACCCGGCTGGGGGTCACCCGAGGTCACACGTGACTTTGTTGTTATAATTACTCGATATTGAACACATCCAGTGTGAAACACTGCCTCTGGCGGTCATCCAGGATTCATAGAACCGTAGTTACCTTCGTAACTTTCGTTGTCTGATGTTGAGAGACCTCAAAACTGCCCTAACGTCACATGATGATGCGTCCCAGTCGGATTATCTGTCCGCTGCCTCATGCCGTTGCCCAGCCAGATCTTTGGCTTCTTCTGTCGCCGGCCCTCAGCCCTTCACTCCAGCGGCCCACCTGTGCAGCAGACTGCCCCTACCTCTCGCCTCCTTGCCACCCTCCTCTGCCTACACATCTGGTGCCGTATTCACACACGTTTTAAGGTCCTCTTAAACATTTGACCAAAGAGTCCCAGCTTAAGGGTGATTTAGGAAACGTATCCAAGCAATGGCAAGAAAGGGACATTTACCTTAGTGAGGAAATGTGTTTGACCCTCGTGCTAATTATGACCTTTTCTTTGAAAGAGGTGTGATTGGTTGATCCAAAAACAGAAAAGAAAATGCACTGGTAGTGACAGACTGGACAGTGAGCTCAAGAGGTCGGAGCTCAGACTTAGCTTTCATCAGTTTCTATGATTGCAGGCCAGCAGGTGGGCAAATACATCTGTAACCAGCGAACACTGTTTGTGTTGTCATCTTTTTCATTTCTGGCATAAAGCGTTACTGCATTGGATGAGAGATGCTTACATCTCTAATGTCCTGTCCCTGTGTGATCTATTCTGTAGCGTTTCTATATATTCAACTCATAGTCATTTAGCGTTTGGAGAATATATCTTGTACTTAATTGTCTTTTCCACTGTTGTTATCCTCTGCTTAAGAAACTCCTCTGCTCTCTTAAGGGCCTCAAGATGTTTTGTGAATAGCTTTACATTTTTACCAGGATCTTGTCTGAACTCATAAGGGGGAAATTCATGAAATAAGAACTCTTTGTCGGGAGCTTCATGAATAAGGCCCCTGGCCTCAAGGTCTCAGCAAGGAGGGAAACTTGGGAACTCCACAACACTTCCCCAATGTCTTCTGCTGGAGAATTGGCTCAGAAAAACATCATACGTGATATGATTTAAATGGATAGCTGACACTGAATGAAACTTTCACTTTGCCCCAGACTCACAGCTATTACCACTTAAAAGCCATGTGCTGTGGATGTCATCCGTCCCTGTTGGGGCCATCTGGGTGTAAAACCTATAAATGAGGACAAGACTGTACATGTATGACTTCAGCACAGCCACATTTGACCCCCAACATTTGGTGGATGGCCAAAGGTGAACATAAAAACTGATCACAGTCACCCCCAACATTGAGGAAGACGAGCACAGAAGCTATTGTACTTCAATCTCTTTGGAGAAGACAACAGCAGCAGAGGGGAGGAAGAAGGAGGCGTGGGCACTGAGGACAGAACTACATCAGCTGTGTGACAGAAAGCTTTGGCCAGACCGCTGCCACAGTTCAGTGGCTTCTCCTCTCTGGTGATGGAGGCCTTGGAGGGAACTGAACATTGCTTCCCACAACTCAACAACTCCTGCAGAAAGCCATTTCGTCCTCACCTTGAAGACATGTTGACTGACATTCTGTTGTCCTCCATCTCTCTGCTCACTGCGGCTCTTAACCTGCTGGTCATCATCTCCATCTCACACTTCAAGTAGCCAAATATTTCATTTATTTGTGAAACTGATAGATAGTAATAACAAGTGTGATTGCAAATTAGTAGACATTGCAAACAATTGTATTGGGTATTTTTTTCTGAATGATTAATTCTGTAAATAATGATGCAAATATTGCTGGTTTTCCCCTCCAGGCAGCTGCACACCCCCACCAACCTCCTCCTCCTCTCTCTGTCCGCCTCAGATTTCTTCATTGGTCTCATCATGTTCTCTCAGATTATGCTCTTAGGCGGCTGCTGGTTGCTCGGTGACCTCATGTGTACTCTGTGGCTGTATCTAACATACACCATTACGTCTGCCTCAATAGGAACCATGGTGCTCATATCAGTTGACCGATATGTGGCTATTTGTGATCCTCTGCATTACCCCACCATAATCAAGCTAACAAGAGTTCAAGTCTGTGTTTGTCTGTGTTGGATGTGTTCTGTAATCTTCCACAGTCTGGTTCTGAAGGATGTCGTAAAACAACCAGCCAGGTATAACTCCTGCTCTGGAGAGTGCATCTTTGCCACAAACTACATCGCCAGACTTGTAGATATTATTGTTTCTTTCATTGTTCCCATTACTGTCATCATATTTCTGTATATGAGAGTGTATGTGGTGGCTGTGTCTCAGGCTCGTGCCATGCGGTCTCATATAGCAGCTGTGACGAACCTGCAATCAGTGAAAGTAACTGCTAAAAAATCTGAACTGAAAGCAGCCACTAATCTTGGTGTGTTGTAGTTGTGTTTCTGATATGTCTCTGCCCGTATTATTGCGTCACTCTTGCAAGCCAAGAAGACCCGATCAGCACTTCATCTGCATCCATTGTAATCTGTTTGTTTTATTTCAACTCCTGTCTCAACCCTCTGATCTATGCCTTTCTCTATCCCTGGTTTAGAAAATCAATTAAGCTCATTGTTACTCTGAAGATACTGAGGCCCAATTCCTGTCTGGCCAACATGCGTTAGAGAGATGCTGCATGGGGTCTAAGATTAGACCCTAACCTGAACAGAAATATGTAGACTTTTATTCATGTTTTTATGTATTTACCACAGACATTACGCATTAATCAACATGTCAGTTTCCACCTCAATTTAAAAGTGCCAGAGTTAGCTGAGAGAGAGCTCATTTCTGTCTGTAGTGCCTGTGCAGGTTATTAAAATGTAGTGGCCTATACTATAATACTATACAATGCAATACATGTGTTCATTACAAAAGTAGCAGAGTTTTAAAGCAGTGAATATATGTAACGGCGGTGCCAGAGATGATGTAGTATTATATATTGTGATTGCAGGTTTAGTTTGCTGCCATCTCTTTAGTTTTTGTTTAAAAGTTAAGTCAATAGGAAAACTGTAATGGTGGCAAGCATCTGCAACATGTACAAAACTATTTAAATCTAAAATATTGTGCTTTTGAACTATATGACATCTGTTGAATGGGATATGAATTTTAGTTTTGCTGTATTTGAAGAAGTAACGAGATATGTTAAATAGACTTGTATGTCTATGAGGATTGAGTTGTTTTTTCGTCTGATGACTCAATCAGGAGAGACTGCATTCATACATGCAATACATGGCGCACGATAAAGGTTAAATCTGTATTTACTTAACTATTTATATTGTAATTAAGGCAATCAAGATCAACCGATTTGGCCATAACTGCAGTTGTATAAATCATGATGTCATAACCAAAAGAATTGAAGAAGCTAGAATATCTGTGGTGTCCTGATTCCTGCATTGAGTTGTGTGTGCGGTGAAATCACAAGTGTGTGTGTGCGCTGGTTTATGTTGTGTGTGTGTGAGTCTTGCTACTCACCTGAAGTGTAGCGTTAATCAATTCAGAGGAAACAAACACTGCAGCCTCACATCCCCCAAAGAGGGCCTTACAGCAGGAGTTTGGGAGAATTTGAAATGAATTTGAAATGACATGGGAGTCATGTGAACCGCGGACTAACTAAACAGTATAAACACCATAGTGGGAAAAAATACGACTCTGGTATGAAGGTTCCATTTAGTGACGTTGTGGTGTGTTCAAGCTCCATCCAGCAAAATAATGCATGAAAGTAATATATCACGTTATAATGGTTGTGGTGAGAAACTAGAAAAAAGCCAACGCTTTGAATGATGTTTTCAGAGAAACATACATATTGGAGAGGGAACTATGACCTGTTTAACTAGAATATATCTAACCTGCTTATAATACATTGTCAAAAATATTACTATCAATAAAAATGCAATCTTTTATTTCCCAAACATTTGAATTGTGTATTTTTATTCCAATCACCACTATAGAGGACTTGAACAAAGTAAAAGGAAGTAGTTGATTATTGTACTACATATTTGTTGTTCGCTAGCTTTAGGCCTATTAGACATATTATTGTTAATAGTTGTGAATACTCTGAAACCATGATATTTCCTATACATGATATTGCATTTCTAACAATGTTTAGGAAAACCGTGCACAGATTTCAGTTTAAATCATTTGAGTCTCTTGTCCTTCAGTGAAAAAGTCATGTTTTTTTATATATATATTTCTATTTGGGTGTGTTGAGATGTACTTGTAGCGAATTTTTCAGTCTGTGTATATTTTCTTCAAATAAATATTATATCTTTTGAACAGAAGCAAGAATTATTAGTCATTTCTCTTTTATAAAGCAAGCACACTTTCAATTATCAGTCAAAATAACGTTTATTTGGAAGTTGAAACACATTTGGAATGTAAGTCCTCTTAACTTGAAATGGCAAGTTGTTTACATGGTGAAGTTATTCTAACTTGTAACTGTGTGTTACATAAAAGCTCTAATGTGCGTTTGTTTGACTAGCTAAGGAAAGTTTTCTTGAACTGATAATGTAAAAACATATCTTCTCATCTTGGCCCTTTGACCTCTTCTGTACCTTCAATGCAGGATTTAAGTGACAAATCAACGATGTAGGTCAATTATATGCGTGTTTAATAAGAATAAACCAACCGTCTCTTTACTTTTTTAATTGTCATTATTTATTGCCTCATGAGCAACACATGCTCACTCTTCCATGTATGTTTGGTTCTAAAATAACAAAAATATAACAGTAAATACATGATGTATGCAACTCTGCTGCAAAGTAACCATGAACATTACATATCAGAGGAAATAAACGGCATTAAATACATCTGTATCAATAACCTAGCTAATTAACAAAGACAAGTAAATGTAACTTAATGTATACACGTATACTGCCACCTGCTGGTAGAAAGGTGAACCTGCACTCTGGTCTCCTAGACAATGAGATGGAAATATAAATATGATGCTAACAGCAACAACTCTACACACATTTTGATTAAACTATATTACGAACTGTGTTGCAATGCAACGATTAATTGAAAAGTTGATTCGTGCCGTGTCCATGACATGCACATTAAACTGCCTGTAGTCACTACTGTTGCGAACAAACTCACGCGCCACAGTCCCTCTTTTAACCTCGAAAACCCTACTGCGGCTGCGCGGCGCTGCAGTAAACACAACGGGCTACGCTGCAAAAACAAAGATGTGCTTACAAAATAAACACATTCTTAATTAATTGTATTTTTTTTGTCTTTCAGGAATACGTTTATACATTGAGAAAATATTTGTTTAATTTGAGGCTGATTTCCTGATTGTTAAAGAAAAAAAGCAGGGGGAAATAAATTGAGGATGCAGGGATTTGTAGTTTTACATAAGTCAAATAATTAAATTTATATTTGATAGGAATACAGTAAAGATAATATATAGTAAACTGAAAATAGCCAACTGTTGAGGTACTTTTACTACCTCTATGACTAATGTAAATATTGTTTATTTACTTCACTAGTCATGAAAGCTTTAGTTTCTCCACAATACAACATGTTTTACAAATTAAACGGTATAAGAGTAGAGCGTGACAGAAGTTTGATTTAAGTACATTATGGAAATCCTTGTTTCAGATTCCCTGCACGTTGTTACTTTAATGTTTGGACAAAAACATTTCTAATCCACTGCAAAAGGTACAATAGAGAAATAACCGTTCCTGTCCAGGAGGAACGACGCCGTGACCTCAGACTCAGTCGCTCACTTTGGGGGTTAACGTCGCAGTGGCCTCCATTAGGTCTCCTCACCCACGAAGAGGCGTCGCATGTCAGTCAAGTACTCGGCTCATTGAGCGCTACAGTGCAAAGAGGTTTTTGTAGCTACATTAACGCACATCTAATAAAGTTGAGATTTATTTTTAAAGCAAGCAGCATCCAGAAAATGTGTCATCTCGTAAACCACTAGTTTAATTTTAGTTAAGGATGAACAGGCTGCTAAACATTACAAAAGGTGCACTGGAGTAAAATCTGAAACACCAAAGATGTGCCATCAATAAATACAAATAAATCAGCGTCCAAAGATTGAACAAAAATCACAAAGCAAGGATGAAAAATTAAAAACATTTTATTTAAAAACTAGTCTAGAGTCTCAACAGATTGTGATCAATCTAAAAAAAAAATATATATAAAGTGCGAGTGTGACGTCCGCTGACGAGAAGGGAGCCGACCGCCTCAGGGCGCCTTGGGCAGAGCGGCCGCCATCGTCTTCACGGCGGCCGACGACAGCTGAGGGACGAGGCTGATCTTCATCAGCTTGCTGCTCGAGTACTTGTTCTTGACGGCCTGCGGGACAACAACTCGCGTCAAGTTTCCAGTCTCAAAAAGATGCATAAAGCCGTCGCGTCAAGGCTTCAACTCACCTGGAATTTCGACTTCCCCTCGTTCACCGTCACAACGTTTCGGGCGATGTGCTGCATGATGGGCTTCAGGTGGGCGGCGTCGTAAGTAGAGTAGTGCTGCTGAGCGGGAGACTGAGGAGACGGAACGAGTCAGACAAGACGCGCTCAACAAAGTGGTTCGAGTTTCCCGACGGGGGATTCAAGCAAACTCACCCAGGGCAGCGCCTCGAGCAGCAGCTGGGAGAGGCCCAGCGAGGCGGCGGCGATCTCAGAGGGCCGGTAGTGCACCATGTCGTAGTCCAGCAGCGTCAGCTCCATCAGGTACTTGGCCAGCGTGTGCCTCTCTACGTCAGACTGAGACAAAACAGCCAGCTTACAAATCCTGTGGACCTTTTCACAACTGTAAATATGAAATAAAGTTATTTGTCATGATTTCTGCATTTAAACGGCCGATTAGTCGCAAAGATTTAAACACGAGTCTCACTTTTGGCATTGAGAGCAAGTAAAGAAATACCAAGTCGACTTCTAGGTCACCAAAAAGGTTGTGGACCGACACTTATTCAGAATAAATGAGTCGGATCTCCCAGTCGTTGCCACTCAACATTAACGTTATCTGAGCACTATCTTATAAAATAAGATAATCCTTTATTAGTCCCTCAGTGGGGAAATTACAGGATTACAGCAGCACTGCTCACAAATGAATGAAGATAAAAAGCAAGTAATATAAATAAGTAGTAAAACAGTAGAATATTAATATACAGACTGAATAGAAAAGTATATATATATAAAAAGTACTTAAACGTAATATTGCACTTGATTTAATATCATTGCACTGTCGTCTAACGTCTCATGTTTGCACCTTCCGCCTAGAAAAATTCCTCGTTGTGTAAACATTCCTGGCAAATAAACCGTTTCCGAATCTGAAAAGAATTACATTTTCTTTAAAGCAATGAACTCGTGTACGTGGGTCGAGGAGAGTGAAGCGCAAACTGCAAAAAAAAAAAAAAAACCTGTTTGACACCGTCGTTCCACATTAAATTATATTGCCGTAATAAACCCCAACTCACACTGGCCACCTTGGAGGCCCGTCGGAGGAAGTGCAGCGGAAGAGGTCGTCCGAGGGCAAAGTTCAGCGTCTTCAAAATCTGCTGCTCCATCTCCAGAATCTGGGCCGTGGAGAAGGCGTTGTCCGTGATGTAAGCGAAGTCTCCGACCTCCGGCGCGTACATCTCCTCGTACTTGCAGGCCACCAGCATGGCGGTGACGCCGACGAGCTGCAGCTTCCTGCGGGTGACCGGCTGGTCCTGCGGGCAGCCGGGGGTCGGTTACACAGCTCACACACACGGGGAAGAGGAGACCAGAGGGACGGTTCCTACCTGGAGAAAGCGATCCAGGATGGCGACCGTGAGGTACAGAGTCTCCTGCAGCAGCTGGAACCTGGAGTGGACCTGGACCAGCCAGTCCACCAGAAGGGCCCGCATGCGCGCGGAGATCTCGTAACCCTGCATGTAGTTGGCTCGGACGGCTTGCTCCACCTGTGGAGACGGAGAGCGATGAAACGCGGAATACAAAATAGGTGAGCAGAGAGCTCGGCTGACGGAGAGGGGGGGGGGAATAAAATAAACGCGTCACCTCCAGGACGTGCAGGTAGTTGTAGATGTCTTTGACGTACTCCGAGCAGAGCTGCGGCTGCTCCGCGTCGTGCTCGTCCACGTCCTGCACGGTGAGCAGCGCCTCGGAGAACGCCTGGCAGAGCGCCTCCGCCTCCCTCATGGACACGTCGGCCGACTCCTCCGAGGTCTCGGGGAGGGGCTCGGCGGGCGCCGGGACCCGGACGACCGGAGGCACCGCCGGTCTGTCCTTCTGGGCGGGTTTGGCCGGTGCTTTGGCCGGTCCGGTCCTCTGGGGAGGCAAAGTGAAGGCAGCTTTATGTAGAATGCTCATTGTGACCACTGGATTTCCATGAGCAAACATGTGAAGTCTGGGTGTAAACAGTAAAAAGTGAGTAAATGTAGTATTTAAACTAACAATGAGAATACAAAGCACACAGTAAACCTTAAATGACTGAGACAATAGTTTGATTAAAAGAATAAACATTTATATAAATGCCTGTATGTATGCCTGCTTATATCTTGAGTTTTTTTAAAAGCATATTCATTATTTCAAACTCGGCATAAATGAACAACATTTCTCCCCCCAGGACTTTTCCAGAACTGGAAATAATTTAAATTCCATGACTTTTCCAGGTTTTCTATGACCGTAAAAACAGTCATAGAAGAGAAAAAAAATATTTGGGAGTTCTGGAAGTTTAGAAGGATCTTTTTAAATGTAATGCTGGAAGTAACCAACCAAACTAAAAGAAAACATTTTTTTTTTTTTAAAGGTGGCAACCACATGGTTGAAATAACTTATTGCAAGTTGCTTTAGATTAAAACAATGCATCAGCTAGATAAATCTAACTGCATCTTTTCCTAAAGTGCACATAGTTGCACTAAAACATTACACAAACAGACGGTCCACTTCCGGAAAGCTTTCCACGTGACTTCCGTCTTGGACTACACGAGTGTCCACATACTTTAGGCCACTTGGTGCAGCACGTGCCCAGGTGTGTGTGCGTGTGTTAAGGTCATGATGTGCTTCACAGAAACGACAGTCAGATAGAGGTCATCGTAAGGTCACCTTGGTGTTGACTGCTGGCGCTGCGGTGAAGTTGGTGATCTCTCCGAGAGCAGCTCTCCTCACACCAGCGGGGTTTTTAGCCATTTTCCCCGGGTTCTCTGCGGCCGGGAGCTGCTTAAAAATAATTAAAAAGACAATACTAAAAATTAAGACATGCTGCCTGGTGCAAAGCGTCCGTTAAACGTGTTCAAGCGCAGGAGAGACAGAAAGCCACACAGGCGATAACGTTAATGGCGAGATGGCGTCGGTTTACTCACCACAAGACGAGCGTCAACGGAAGACATGTCGAGCAGGAACGAGGACAAACTGCGAGTTAAAGCTGCGGCGCGAGGGGTTTCTTTCTGGGTTTCTTTAAGCACGCGATACCGACAAGCTCCGTGGACACCGAGATCTGCAGGTAAACAGCAAAGGCACGAGCCGCGTTCAAATAGCACTCCGACGAATCTGATTGGTTGCTGCGTCGAGGAGGTCGCTCCTGATTGGCTGACAACCCAAACGAAGGTCACGGGTACAGTTGTGGTGATATTTAAATGTAGGAAATTATAGTTTTTAAAGATACTGTCGTTCAGTTGAATGAGTACAACTCTGACGTGGTTACTGAGCTCAAATTTGAATGAATTCAAAACGTCATTCTAGTAAAAGTACATAAGTATTCGCAGCATAATGTACTTAAAGTACCAAAAGTACAAATTAGACCCGTTTCAGATTCATATATTATATTACTGAATTACTGATTATTGTTGATTCAGAATGACTTTGGCATCTTTTCCCCACATTTAAATCCATTATTTCCAAGTGTTGAATAACTTGGACTTAATAACTAATTTCCATCTCATGCTATATTTAATACTTTTACTCCACTACATTTTGAGCCACTATATTAATTTGACATCAGTTACTTTGCAAATTTGCATACACAAATAAGTAACGTATGATGTACTATTATACATTAAGCTAAAATATAATTATATAAATATATGTACCAAAAGCCATGAACACACTGATGCATAACTAGAATCCAATAACACACGTCCATTTACAATGAGCTAATGTGTACTTTTGTACATTCACAGTGAGGAAGACGACAGCAGGCTCGAGTTTGGTGTTTTCGCATTAAAATCTGTGACTTTTAAATGCCAAATATATGTGTGAACATCTGGGAAAAGATCAGGGGGAGGGGAAAAAACTATAGCTGGATAAAATAAAAATAAAACAACATTTGTATTTATTCCCTCAGGGTTTGAGCTGAAGTCATACATGTGTTAAATGTTCCACTGTCGTCACCAACAGCCTCTTACCTGTTGACTGGGTTTATGTGCAGATAGTTTATTCATCAGAGCTTCATTTGGTGAAAACACGAAGAGAGTGAATAGAAAACATTAAAGTGGAAAGCGACATCATAAAACAAACAGATTCCCATCCCAGTTCATTTGATCCTTTGATAATACAAACAGAACCAAACCTCGTCACACACTAAAGACGACTTACTGTTGCAAAGAGGGACTGTCAATGAAACTTATATTCAAAGCATCATTTGCAAACTTTCTTATCTTTAAATTGTGTGGTCATGTCTGATTTAACTGTTTCTGAGCAGGAGACTTTGCTTCTTTTTTTTTTAAACAAACCGAGTTTTCTGCAAACTGAAGTTATTGGTGGGATTCAACAGTGAAGATGTGTACTAACATAAAATATTATCAAATACACAGAGCTCTATTGTGGTTAAAAGTTATTGAAAAAACATAATGGCTGACATGCTCCTATATCACTGTGGAGTATTTGGACTCAATCACCAAACACCGTCCGGCTGCCACAACTCACTGAGCACCAAATGTGGATTCATCCACCACTGAAAATAGTCCCCAAAAAAAGCACTATTTTCTCCCACTGATTTGATTAAAACCAGCTGATTTAGGAAATAACTGATACTAGAAACATTCATATATATATATATATATATATACACATATTTTTATATTTATTTCTATGATATATATATTTCAATAAATATTTTGTATATGTATATATTTCTATAAATAATGATATATATAAAATGATATGTATAATTATATATAAAAATACATATATTTATATAGAAAATGTATATATAGTATATTTAGAAATAAATATATAAAAAGGATGTTTAATTATATATAAATATACATATATAAAATGATATGTATATATTTCTATAAATATACTTATATATACATACACATGAATAATGATATATACATACATTTATATTTATTATACATATAAAATGATATGTATAATTATATGTATATTTCTTTAAATAATTATATATAAGATGATATATATATATATATAAAATAAATAATTGTAAAGCTTTACATCTTCAGTAGGAACCAATGGGCTTGGAGCTGAGAGCGACAAACAGGAAGTCAGAACGTATTAAAGACGGTCTACTTTTTTTGTCGGATTTGTTTCCAATAAAAAAAAAAATATAGATCCTAACTAATATCTGCAACAGAAAATATAGACACAAACTTTGCCGTCAACATCCGGTGGACCTCAGAACAGGCTCGGGGGAAACAAGAGTCACAAAGAAACTTTATATAGTTTTCAAGTATTCAAAACTGTTAAATAAGTACAAGATGTGTTGACAAGATTTACATATCGGACAATATATGCACCGTCCATTTTTAATTCTCTTTACGTTTCCCACTACCAACGCAACACGCTAAAATGTCCGCATACTATTCACATTTGTTTTCCTTTTTTCTTCTCCTTTCTTTTTCCTTTTTGGATCAAGTGGCGATCTCGACAGCGGTCTGTTGGACAAAGAGCACACAGACGGTACACCTGGAACAGTTTACAGTGATGAAGACGTCCGACGAAGGGGAAGGACAGACTGAGCCAGGTTCAGAACGGTGATTAGCTGCTGGTGATATGAACAGTACGTATTAACACAAGGAGACGTGGGTTAACATTCAATCTCAGTTGATCCCTCGATCTATTGGACAGCTCATTTATAATCCACACAACAAAAATAAAATAATATACAGAGGGACTGTTGAAGTGTTTCAATATCTCAAGGGGAAGCAGATGGCTCAGCATCGTCACTCTTCGTTGATTAGTCACAAATTTGGTCTAAATGTGTCAAAAAGCTCTTTGTTAAGGCACCTAATGCTGTTGGATAGACAGTTTTCTACATTGCAAACAGAAAAAGAAAAAAGCACCTGTGAGTAAAAAAAAAAAGAAAAACAGGAACTTAAATATGCTACGAACACAACCGATAAAAGACGTGTATTTCTACTGAATTTTGGGGGCCGGTTGACGTTAATGCTGCCGCCATCTACCAGTGAAGAGTCCCCCGGGACAGGAAGTCAACCCAAGATGGCGAGGAGATAAGAAGTAGCACCGTAGAGGAAAACAAGTCATGATTCTACGCTAGTTAAGAACATTTCACATGTGATTTATTTTCCTCCCCAAACCCATAGTGTCGAGTGGACATCTTCACCTCCAAAATGTCTGATTAGGTAAATAATAAAGTGAGAAAAGAGACGTTCAGTCGAGGGACGCGAGTCGGTCTCTGTCCATCACTTTCCTTGATTACGGGTTTTTAAAAAAGAAAATAGGTAGCCTTCATGTTTGGGATGTGGTTTGAACTGCTGACGCGTGCCATGTCACCATTACACAGTAATAACCCGTGTGTGCTTTTATTTCTTGGAACTCTGCATCTTAATTAATGTAATTTATTTACAGCGCTCTTAGGGAAGGGGGAGGGGGAGGGGGGGTCAAAACAAAAAAAACTACTAAACAAAAAAAACGTTGTGCAACTCCGTTATGTCTCTCGTGTGACGACGCGCTGTAGTTCCACACGCGTGTCGTTCCACACGCGTGTCGACGTCGTGTCAGCGGCCTGCAGTTCATTCACTTTTGGTGCATGATAAACACACATCACATATACATATATATATATATATAAAAAACCGTCTGCCTCAGCAGCTCTTTCTATGATGAACAATATGATTTGCTTCAAGGGGTGTGAACATTGCATGATTGGACTCAACAGGGTGATTAACTTACACAGTAAATAATGTTGATAATTAATGAATTACTGAAATTCAAAGTGGTTCTTTACCAGGAGAACTACTGGGATAATGGCAACATGGCACCTGGATCCAAATGATCTGAACCGACTGATCTCATAATGCCTCTGGACCAACCGCACCGTGCCACGCAAACAAAAAGAAGAAAGGAGAAAAGAAAGTTACAAACTAAGACAGAAATCAAAAGTTCCATAAAAACCTGCCTATGAGACAGAGGGGATAGTCACCATACTGTACACTTTCTACAATATCCATGTCCTTCATGGATATAACAAGTGCATTCACTTAAAGGAACCGTTTAACGTAAAACAAATACTCCTTATTCCACTTACGGTCAGATTATTCAGAAACTATAAAGAGGACAACTTGACAAATTGCTGCGGTTTAAATTTGGAATAGTGCGCGGATTGAAGGGCAAGTTAGCTGTTTTTCTTAAATAATGTTATTTCAAGAACTTGATGATGAACAACAGAGATTTGTTTTAGGTCAACAGCACCTTCCATCAGAATTTTTCAGCGTTTTTTTGTTTGTTTTTAAATTACTGTACTTCTTTTACATCAACACAACAGTTGATTAGCGAGTCGTCTGTATTTACAGGGAGTGATGAGCTCCACAGCTTATGCATTGAGCCTCAGGGACTGATCCTCTCTCCTCCTGGAGGAGATATCGATGTCTATGGAGTCTTTACCCACGATGAGTCGGAGGCGCTTTGCTGGAGGAAGTGGAATGAAATCGTCTTCAAACTCATTGTCGAAGTAGTCGTCCTCGTCGTCGTCCTCCTCGTCAGACGAGGACGAGGAGGACGACGAGGACGACGACGAGGAAGAGGATGAGGACGACGGCTCGGCCAGGACCTTTTTGGTCCGATGTCCACCATTCCTGGCCTCCAGACTCTGGCCCATGTCTCCGTTATAGGACATCTGGTCCATCTTCGACTGGGATATTCTGCGCGCGTCGTCCTCCCTCTTCAGATGGATCTTCAGCTTGGTGGAGTTGCTGTGCACCACGGGGGAATAGCCGTTGTTCAGTTTGGCGATGTACGAGCCGCTTTTGTCCTTGTCGTGGTCCTTGCTGAACTTGATGCTGATTTTGCTGGAAGAGGCCGAGTTGACCGCGGAGGCAGAAAGGTTGGAGGAGCCCACGGGGTCGTTGGCGTCGTTGGTCTTGCTACTGCTGCTGTCCCTCCGCCGGCGGAGCGTCAGCTTGGGGATGCCCGTGTTGTTCTCCAGGATCAGCTGGGCGTCGTATCGCGTGATCTGCCGCTTCTTCTTCCCCTTGTCCTGCGACCGGCAGCCGCTCTTACCCTTGTCCCTGCGGAGGGACTTGCTGCCGTTGGAAACCCCGTTGTAGTCCCTGTGCCGGTCGGCGAAGCTCAGCAGCACGTTCCCGCAGTCGGGGAAGTTGCCGGCGTGGCCGGCGGCCACCGGCGTGAACGGCTCGCCGTACGAGTCCTCGCATTTTATCGTCCGCTCCGTGCGGAGCCGCGCCGGCCGTTTCCGCCTGGAGCACGAGCCTCTTCTGGCGTAGCCGCCGTCCAACGCCGGCTGCTCCAGGCTGACCCCGTGGCCGAGGTACTCCTCCAGGTCCGCCGGCTCCGTCTTAATGACCACTCCACCAGGGACTGGGCTCAAGCCGTCCATGGCGCTGGGCTCCAGCTTAACGCCGGCGGCCGTTTCCTGGGCCTTAACGAGGGTCCGCGTGGACCTGCGAGTCCTGTACGTCGAGCACTGGCTGCCCTCGCTGCCCGGCCCGTGCGGTAGACTGCCGTTTTCCTTGGCGGCGTGCCGGGTGAGGCAGCCCCGCTGGCCCAACGTCTGCTGCATCAGCTCCTGTCCGTCCTTCTCCTTCTTCACGGCGACACCTTTACACAGCGACACCTTCGAGTTCCTGAGACCCAGCTGGCAAGTCTCTCCTTTGGCCAGCGCCTTGGGCTCTGCGCCCCGCATGCGACTCCGCAACTGGACTTTACTTAGTGAAGGCTTGGATTGGGATTTTAGTCTCTTTGGTACCCTGTTATTGTTTACACGACCTTGCTTTGAACATGAGGTAGTAAGGGCTCGCGACAAAGTCTGTCTGGATTGAGTCCTGTTTTTATACTTCAGGCCAGAAGATGATGTTCTTTTTCTGGCAGCTGGTGGGAAAAGATAAAGTGTTGCACGTTACGCATTAATAACATATTCAGAAACCCGCCTACATGTTGCCTGGGTGACATTTACAAAATCAAATAGGATGCCTCAACATTAGTAATACAAGTAAACTGAGAAAGACACATGAACTCTTACATTGATGTGTTTTTGGCATTTCCTGAGAGTCACCGTCGGTGTGGGAGCCTACAGAGTGACTATCTGAGCTCCTGTTTCCTTCCCCCAGCTTCTTCAGCCTGTTGAGCCGCTTGTCCGTCTCCCGCAACCCGTACTTGCTGTTGATCACCGGCACTTCCACTGGCAGCCCAGCTTTGGATTTGAAAGCGCCGGTGCCCCGTCTGCACCACAACAACAAAATGAGTGGAAAGAAAAATCAGCTCTGAAAGTTCAAATTAAAAAAAAAAAAGCTAAAATGTAGCGCTTTCATATTTGTATCTGTTGGCTCAAGACACTGCATGCAACATATTTTAATGACTTTTCTTTTTTAATTAACGGCACATATATAATATACATAATAAAGTCATATTGTTCCATATAGTATATTTGATGATACACATACCGTTCACATGTATAGCATTCACAAAATTCATTGTTTTCCCCAAAGAACCCGTCTCCGTAATAACATGAGATTTCCTCTCCCGGTTCAATGTCCCTCAAAACCTTCACACAGGCCGTGTCCCGTCCTGTCGACACAAACTACACAACACAATGAAGACAGGTGTTAGTTTGCAAAGCCTCCACACTGATTGTTTTAAGTTTTCCTTCATGGGATAGTAAAGCGGGGTTGTGCGAGGAACTTATTTATAGAGTATTACCGACAGTAAACGGAGTTTGGAGAAACGGACAAGAGAACCAACGGGATCAATGTTCTGCTGTGGGCGTATTTAAAGAATCAATATCAGTTTAAGCTATATTTAGAATATTACAATTTACCTTGCAGTCAGTTTCTGACTCCTCAAAGCCACAAGACTCCATAAAAAAAAAAAAAAAAAAAGTAATTTAACCTGGCTGACTTTGGGGAATCCGACCAAACCTTTAAAAACACCAAAGTCACAGAAAAAGAGAAACTAATTGACCAATCATGGCAGCGGTAGACGAGCCCGTGTTCTAAAAGGCGCAAAATCACCGTTTCTGGCCATGGAGGCTTTGAAGAGAACACAGAAAAGTGCTGCAGTTCTCCGGCATTAAGGGCCGTCTGACGCCGAGGTAAAGCCGTGAAAATGTTATAAATATATCGTACATTTAAACTGATGTATTTTAGCCACACCGAAAAATGATATTTCCACAGCAGTACATGCTGGTACTCGTGTCTGTTCTCCAAACTGCCAGCTGGCATCCACCCACTAAGGATAAGTACCTCACAGAACCACACTTCAAAGCATCATGACTTTCCCTTTAAGAGACCGTTTCAAAAGAGCCTACCTTGCAGTTTGGTCGACAATCTGAAAAAAGAAAAAAAAACACAATTAAATTAGTATTCTTATGAAGAATGTTGGACTCGTGGAGATTTATATTTATCACAAGAAAACAATTCCCCCCGATTCAGGCATTTCCTCTTGTTTTTACAGCACCGATAACACCCGAACATTAGCCGGCTTGACTGGGAAAAAATATATACGCACTCCCCTCCCCTTTTGACGCCCTTATCCATCCAGGGAAAAATGATATACCGATAAACCAGACTCCCAGTCCAGCTCTGATCATCTAGAGACTAGAACGACTAATACCGTGATTGATGAACGCAGCCGGTCCCAGCCAGAGCTGTGCACAGTTCTTGCGGGTCGAGTACATGACGCTGAAGTCATTCTCGCCGTGCCGGAGCAGCATATTTTCCTCACTCTCTGAAAGCTCAGCAATGCATCCCACCAGGTACTCGATCTTGTCATTTCTTTTCCTGGAAAACACCACAAGGCAGAAAGGTTGCGTTACACACGGCAGAGCGGGTTGCACCAAAAAATAAATAAATAAATAAATATATATATATACACACACACACATACATACACATTTTATTTTTATTATATATAGGCTGCATGCAGATTACGTAGCCTGGTGCATGTTATGCGGAAGCTAGGTGCACAAATCAAAGTCACGCCCAGAAACTTTAAGCCGTACCCAATAAAACACCATAAACACTGACGTTAGCACAACACGCTAACTCTCGTGACTCAGCGGCACTATGGCGAGCGCAAGAACCCGCTTGAGGGTCAGACACAACAACAACGTTGAGTTTATAAGACGGTCAGTGTGTGGGCCATGCGTTTCAGTTGGATCCCCCATTGTGACCTGTTGTCTTCTGGGAAAGGGTTTGTTCAGTGTTCTATAAAAGTAAATACTGCTCATATATTTATGAAAATAGTAGAACCAAAGTTCTACATCAGTCCCCAGCAGGAGATTTTCAACACTTGAACTACTTGTCTGTTCAAAATAAATGAAAAGAAACGGATCCTCATCCAGTTGCGTTATTTTTCCGTGACTATGTCTACCGTTACAACCAGAGCGCCCGGCTAAGGTGGTTAATATTGATGCATGAAACCACAAAATAGTCATTCAAACAAAGATCAATTAGAACAGTTAAAATGCATTTAGAGGGTGGGTGCTAATGGGAGCAGATTGTTCACTAGTGGTGCTGTTATAGTCAGAAATAACAGGTGGCAGCATGTCCTCACCATTCCTTTGTTGCCACAATTTTAGCTCCATTTTGCTCTGATGAATAGCGATTACAAGGGAGAATCTCAAACCCGCTGTCTGTGGCAAACATCCGCAGATACACAAATACCTGTGCAGAACATAGAGTTAGTCATTTGGTTGTTTGTGATGCTGGAAGAAATGCAGGCAAAGAGCTCAGAGAATGTGTTTTACGTGTTGCTTGAAGAGCCTTTCTTGAGCTTTCGTCTTGTGGAGAAAGAGATTTCGGGACCAGTCTCCCGTTGTCAAAGCTCTGAAAGCTTTCTCCAAGTTGTCGTGTTTCTTGAAGCGCTCGATGATCTCCTTCAGCTCTTCTTGTCTTCCCTTAATCGGTCGAAATCTGTGAGGGCGCATCAGTGGCACAACGGGAACACAAATGTGAAAAAGCAGAAACAAAAACACAACTCATTGCGAGGAGGAGACACATGTCCAACATCAACGACAATACGACTGCGAAGAGGCGGCACGACCATCAACTCCGCTGTGGAGGATCTGCTGACCTGGTGTTCATTTTGTGAGTTTGAAAGCCCAGATACGGATCCAGGATGAGGCTCGTGGTCAGGTCATCATGCTCACACAACTCCTTGGCAGTCATTCCTGAGGTGGGCACATAGCGCTTCTCTGCCTCCAGACTGGCTGCACTGAACCCTGTAAGCAGCAAACACAGACCGGTGTTAGTTCATGCGTCTGGTGAAGAATCCACACGTTTGTTGTTCTGCGTTTATAAACATAAACGCGTTCAACTCACTGCGGCTACATCTTCGACTTCTGTTTGTGTTGTGGCGCAGGGATGCCCGCTGTGAGTGCTGAGAGCGAGTCTGGCTCACATGTTGCTCGCTGGTCAACTTGTTTCCGTGTCGTCTGCCATTTAATACCATGTTCTTGGATTCGCCCAGCCACTTCATGCCCACAAGCCCCCGGGTCCAGTTGCATTTAGTCTCCGAGATGAACAAACACTCTTGAGTGGGGAAGACTGGGGTCTATAGTTTGAAACCTGGAGGCAGAGCAAAGAAAACAAAAGCAAACATTACTAGATGCCAAGAAATCTAATTAGTTTACACAGATTGAAGGAATACAAAACGGGATGGAAATGAGCAGGTGGACGCGTTACCAGCTCAAAGACTGCCAATAAAAACAACAAAAATGTTTATGCATCTTACTCATTTATTTGTTTTATTATCTTTGCCCTGTTTACTCTTACGGAATTTCATTTAGGCTGTGATCTTATGCAGCTTTACAGAGATAGATATATATCACAGTGAGGACACTTTGGGATACAACAACTCAGGCCACATTCTGTCATAATGCATTACATCATTATGGACTATTATCTGTGTACATTGCACATGAAATCCATACTTCTGTGAACTTTTACACATTCTTTGGATAATATTGTACACATTCTGCACAAAACTGAGCAGCTCTCTTATTTGAAAAACGGATATATTGTTTATATATTTTCCTCAGTTCCTTGACCCTCGCAGTATTTTCTTTGATCTTTTTCTCACTATGTTTATTGTTATGCACAAAAACATGTTGATGTGTAAACCTACTCGACAATAAACCGGATTCTGAACTCAAACAAAACAACTTGGACGAGTGTTGAAGTCGACACAGTCATCATCAGGCTGTTGTTGTTTACACAGTGGTAGGTATAAGCAGTGCTGGAATATAATGTACAATTTTGCAGTGCATGTACATAACTTCCCCCCCCCCCCCCCCCCCCCCCATTTACTGCTACTTTATACTTCTGTTGTACTCCAATACATCTCAGGGGAAACTATTGTTTTGTTTTTTACTCCACAACATTTCAAAGCTTAAACCACTTTGCAGAATTAGATTAATGATTCAAAAATATGAATACACTAATAAATTGTGATATAGGCAGTATAAAGTAACCAAAACTAGCTCTGCCTTTACAAGCTGCAATATTAAAACGACGAACATATCAATAATTATGATCCATTCTGCATCAGTATCTCTAGTTTTATTTAATTTATTTACTATTGCAATATTGTTTTACATGCAACAGAGTATATTTTTCACACAGTGGTACTACTACTTCTGCTCAAGTGAAAGTTGTGAACACTCCTCTGTGACAGACAGGAAATCAGTGTCGAGGAAACAAGTTTAAAATAATCCTGCAGCGCCGCCTAACGGCATCTCCAAATATCGCACTGGCTTACTGTCAAGTGCACCAGCAACGGCTTTGGTGCCATCACACATAAAGTATCGCCTTTATGTTAATGCATGGACCACATATATACATATTCACCAAGAACTACGATCATATCATATAATATGTGTACTTCTACCACGCCAGTAAACGTTGCTTCCAAATGCGCAATTCCGTCGCAAGGATCATCATCTCATTTATAATCGATGCATAAAAAAAACAGCCAACGTTAGACACAATAAAATCACAATATAAAAAAAAAGGAAAAGGCAGGTGGGAACCCGGAAGGCCACACGCACGCACAGCCGAGGCCGAGCTCGCGTGAGGAGGGTTATCAATAAAAGCTTTTGCATTGTTTGCTAACTGTCGTGTGCGTCTCCGCCCGTTAGCATTGAGCTAATCGACGCCGGGGAGCTGCAACCAAACCCCGACCAAGTTACCGACGTTTTAAACAAAAAACACACACACGACCACCACCAGTTATAACGTGTGCTCCGCCTATAAACACACACAAAGACCGGGGCACGGAAAGGACACACAAGGCTGGTTGATATTTAACGATATCACACCGAAAGACAGCCACTCCACCTCTCAGGCGACATCGAAATGATCCATGATGCATGCCGATGTCCAGCTAATAACCCAGCCGAACCCACCATGTACTCTCCCCCTTGTATTAAAAGCGAAAACTAACTCTAAATGTAATAATAGCGTGGCTGTACCTCTGTAAACTTAAACTTCAGTAAGCTAGCTTAGCTCCCGTCTGCTCGTAGTCAACAACAGACGGTCGGCGATAACAAAACGTCACCATTTCTCCCTCTTAACCAACATAATGTGGATATAAAAACCCTCGACGGTGACCTCCGGTAGGTCTCCCCCTTCCCCGGTACGTTACCTGCCACCCAGCGGGGACCGCAGCGGGCTAACGGGTGATGATGATGATGGTGGTGGAAGCCATCGGGCCGGTTAGCTTCTTCAACGGGGGCCCGAATGTAAATCACTCGCGAGCGAATTTAAAAGTTATTTAGCGTGCCGTGAGTCCCCCCCTCTCGTCGGCTGCGGGTTCGATTCCCGCTCGTCGCCAGACCGAGAGGTGTGACCCAAAAGGGTTCGGTTCCGGGCCTTTTATTGATCCCAATAGCTGGCGGTTTAAATAGCGTAAATCGCTCGCACGCGCTGGGAGCATTTAAATGTCTCGAGTCGGAAGCAGAACAAACACACTACACTCACAACAGTGGTTGTGTGAAAAATAAAAAAACAAGACACGAAATAAAACTCCGTTAAAGTAATCCGATTTTGGCACGAGACCCTAAACGAGAAAATATCACAGGAAACATTTTTTTTTTTTTTTTTTTTTAAACTAACATTAAAATTCAAGATGGCGGAGAGAGGGAGCGAGAGAGCTAGAGAGAAAGGCGCAGCACCGTCGCCATCCCCGACAGAAAATAGATCCAGCAGGAACATCGTTTTCGTGCGTCGGGACAGAAATGAGGAACAGTAGTCGAGGGTTTTAGTCTGAAACTATAAAAAATAAAAAAGTGAACGTTGTTGTCGACTTTCCGTAGCTTTCTTCTCCGTCTTTCTTCTTGGTTATGTTAGTTTGAGCCAGTACTTGTCGGATGTACACAAAAAGTAGTGCTGCATAAACAAACCTCTTTGCGCTCCCCTAAAGAATCCAACGCCAGTGGGGAGACAACAGTGAGGTTCTGCCCCGTTCCGTGCAGAACCTCATCAGAACCAGTGAACTTAGAACCACATATGTAAACCTCGGGACTTCTCCGTTTTGCCGCACTATTAATGAGATGTTCCTCCTCTGAACTCTTGGTGGTGGTGCGTAAATTGGCTGCTCATCGGGTCTTTCTGCACAGAACCAGACGATGTTCCAGCCGGATGGACATTGATAATTGTTCCACATCACTGATTTATTCTTTGACATTCACTTAATGAGTTGAATTGTTTGCTTGCTTTTTCTTTTTAAATTGAATGTCCACAAAATATTCATACAAATTAAAAACAACAACACGCCAGTTTTAATTCATGAACGCCGTTTTTGCTGTTAAACTATTGTAATTATTAGGATTGTTATTATTTCATTTTAATATTATTATAAATGCATTCAACATTTTATTTAACAAAAGTAGAGGAGTATTAGAATAAGATTGTACTTAAAATACCCAAACTGAAAGTAGGCATTATGCAGGATGGCCCGTTTCAGAATGATTTATCATTGGAAAGGAATCATTGAAACATTTATATTTCAGCTTGTAAAAGTGCAGCCAGTTGTAATTACTTTAAATACTGCTGAGTGACTTCACTTAATTACATTAAATCATAATATAATAGTTGATTTAGATTGTTATTAATAATTCAAATCTGCAAAGTTACTAAAGTTTTAAAATAAATGTAATGAAGTGAAAAGTAAATTGACTGAAATTGATTTTTTTTAATTCAAAAATAGAGTCTCTAAAAAATATCTCGGTCCCAGTTTAAATAATGTAAAATCTAGTCTTGCCTCAGAGTTAATAATTCAGAGGTTTTTTTTACTCAATTTAGTGTTCATATTTAACTCTACATGATGATATATTTACTAGAATTGGATTAAAATCTATATAGAATTGAATATAGAATTGGATTCAACTATATAATTGATTCTATATACAATTAGATTCAATTCTAAATATAAATCTATTTAGAATTGGATTCAGCTGTCTTAACATAAACCTCCTTAAACAAGGATGGGTCAAATGCAGAGAAGAATTTCCCCAAGGGGATAAATAAAAAAGGTTAATTTCTTCTTAATTTCTTCTTCTTCATGGCGGCGGAAACAGAATTTAAGGAACCGTGTTGGGCGTGGTCACGCTGTTTTACTCCAATAGATTTTATTCTGAATATTCGTTCCTTCTCTACTGGCTACAGCTGGTAATTACGCTGGCAAATTATGAAATATTACTACTTTAGAGGAAAATAATAGTAACTCCAGAAAACATTTGATGTGACATTTGATATATTATTTATATAAATAGATATTCCTGCAGCTTTCTATTGGCTGTTGTGTTAATCCTGACCGTTTGGATTTAGTGGGATTTAGTGTGAATACATGTGCACTGTCTCTTATAAAGACATAAATAAACAAACAATTAGTTTGCTTGTATTTTATCTACTCTTTAATTTCATGCAAAATAAAAAAGTCCAGTAGTTCCACTTAAAAAAAAAAAAAAATGCAATAGAAAAGAGAAAAAAACGTTAAAGCATTAACAACAACAATCTAAATGAACCCATCTCCCCAGAAAGCCTTAAAGTGCTTTTAAGTCACATTTTATAATAAAGTAGCAAGCGGTTCATTGAGTTATTGGTGCTTTTTGTTGTTGTCATTGTTACTTTTTTGCCTTTCTGTCACTTGATGTGTGAATATATTTAAAATTATTAAGAGATTAGTGCATTTGTGGAGGGCTGTTGAATTGATACACCTTGAACTTAAACACTGACTGAAAAACAATCATATCTTGTACAGTTTTACATTTTTGGGAGGAACTATAGCTCCACATATACAGCATAGTAAACTATGCTCCACATATACAGCATAGTAAACTATAGCTCCACATATACAGCATAGTAAACTATAGCTCCACATATACAGCATAGTAAACTATGCTCCACATATACAGCATAGTAAACTATGCTCCACATATACAGCATAGTAAACTATAGCTCCACATATACAGCATAGTAAACTATAGCTCCACATATACAGCATAGTAAACTATGCTCCACATATACAGCATAGTATACTATAGCTCCACATATACAGCATAGTAAACTATGCTCCACATATACAGCATAGTAAACTATAGCTCCACATCTGCAGCATAGTAAACTATAGCTCCACATATACAGCATAGTAAACTATGCTCCACATCTGCAGCGACCCGTTGGACATGTTCAGGTGAACACAATGAGAGCGATTGTTTCCAACCAGCACAGATAACGGAGCTGAGGGAACTTCAGTCCTGAAGCGCCGCCCAGACAAGAAACAAACTCCAGAAGCTTGAACTTGGTGGGCGTTTGAAATTTAGCCTTTCTTTACAGAAGGCTTTGCAACGTGTGGGCGGCCTGCATGTGTGAGGAAGACAGTTACCATGGAAACCACCTAAATACCTCTGACCTTCTCCACTCCGTTAGTGATGAAGGTGTGAGCCGAGCTGGAAGTCTGCCCAGTGAGTTTTTTAATATTCATCTGTACACTGCAAATAATGTGTGACGAGGCCAGTGGGAGTATCACTTCAGCTAACGACATCTTTACTGACAAATGTATCAGTATTATTATTATTGTTTCACTCTCATTCATTCCTAGCAGGTCAGCTGGTCACTTTAATGAACGTTTATGTACTTTATATATTTATAGATAATCAATAACACAATATGTATAATATGTTGAACATCTTCAGGTTTTAGCTTTTTGGTCCGACAAAACAAATAGTTAGAAGATGTCACTTAAGTCAAATTCTGATGGAGTTTTTACAGTTTTGTGACCATAGTTTGTGACATTTCATAGACATAATAAATGATTGATTATTGATTGTCCCATTAAAACACCAAAACCAACAATGTGTTGGTATGTCTCTTCATTGGTTCCTACTGAAAACACATATCTTTAAAATGAAACAGCTCAAAAGTTGTTTTTTTTAAAGCAGCAAAAAAAAGCAGTTCCCAGTAGTAAAATAGCGCATTTGTTGGAGACTATTTTCAGCAGCGGATTAATCCACATTTGGGGCTCTATACAGTCAATTCCAAAGACAGGTTGCAGGAGATTTTATTAAGGTCGCCAAATACATTTGCAGAATTTCTTGCATAGTCTTTTATTTAACATAACAACGAGGGAACCTGATTGTTTGTATTGTTATACTTAACCGATTTACTTAGAGGAAATGTAAAGAATGAGCTCGTCTATTAGTTCTGCCTTAATGCATTTATCTGGTGTCATTTATAAAATGTTCAATATGTGTATGTTTTCAATAACACATGGATTAAACACAGTTGTGATTTAATAAACGTACATCTCCTCTTACTGGCTGGTTTGTCAATTCAAGATGATATAAGGTGATGCACACATTTTCTCTCCTTATGATTAATAGATAAGTCCTATTGTGAATTGAGACACATTCGCTGATGGTTTTGATCTTTTCTTGGGATTTGTTGACAATACAAACACAAGAAATAGAGCCAGCAGAGTTGCAGCCTTATTGTTACAGTTGATTTTGTGATGGGCGATGTCTCAATATGGCAAACTGATAACTGGCTGTGGTATTAAACACACGTGGTTATCTGTGAAGTCACTCACAGCCAACAGTTCAACATTATTATTTTCACAGCCATACAAACAGGTTTGTACATGGAAAGCTTTAGTAGTTCTTATGCACATTACAATTATAATAATATAACAGTCACAAACAAGTACAACAAGAATAATCCATAATTTACATTAATGCAACAGTAATAATAATCTAATTATAGAACATAGAATAGTATAACTGTCACAGGGGACATATTTCTGCTTTAAGTACATTTTCCCAACTATTTTCCCAACTATTTTTATAGTGGTAGTAATTCTACTTTGGTAAAGGATCTAAATACTTCGTCCACCGTGTAAGCGTTATTTTATTATCATTTTTATTTAGCATTTTATTACTATATGTCTGTCTGTCTGTGTCTTTTGTTTTGTTTAGAGATTTTCAATGTTTACGTAAATACGTCACAGCCACGCCACGTTACGTAATTACGTAACCCCCAAGCCACGTTACGCACACACGTCACGTCAGGGGTCGGAGTTGAAAGCTTGACGGAGGAGGGCTCGTGCTCGCGCTCGGACGGTTCGCGGGAAACGTCCCAAAACAAATCGGTTCTGGTGGCACGCGGGCAACTTCGGACACAAGTTTGAAACTAATCGATGCGTTAAAACCGATCGACCTGATCGACATAGCGTCGTCTTACCATAGCAACTAAATACTACTGTGACGCTCCACGAGCGCCGAGCTAACGCGGCGGTTAGCACGAGCGGTAACGGTGGCAACGGCGGTAACGGGTTTAAGGGTTTTAACGGACTCGGTAACCAGGGAGAGAAATGGCGGAAAGACCCGAAGACCTGAACCTGCCGAACGCGGTGATCACCCGAATCATCAAGGAGGCGGTGAGTGTGAAAGCACGAAGAAGAAGTACAAGTATCAGCACTACAGTGTACGAATACTCCGTTACAAGTTAAAGTCCTCCATTCAAAATGTCTCCTGTGACCAGTGGTGGTAGAAGTATTCAGATATCTTACTTAACGTTTAGTCAAAGTAGTAGTGCTAGTACTACACTGTTAAAATACTCGTTTCATACTCAACGTATCAACTAAAAGTATCAACATGAAATGTACTAAAAGTACCAGTAAAACAAATGCCCCTAGTGGCCACTGTTGGAAGAAGTATTCAGATTTTTTACTTCAGTAAAAGTACTCTTATTACAGTGTACAAATACTCTTTCATTAGTATAATTCTTGCATACTACATTCAAAATGTCACTTAAGTATAAGCATAAAACGTAGAAAAAGTACATATGTATTTTATTATTAAATTCAAATGATTGATGTATCAATGTAATCTTCATTATATAATAATAATAATATATATACTGTTGCAGCTGGTGAAGGTCTACATTACTGCTGGGTAGCTAATCTATTATAATAATACTTCATCATTTATTGTTTAGATTCTGCAAAGTTAAAAGTACAATTTTTCCTTTCAAAATACAGTAAAGTGTTTCCATTCTATGATACTTTATACTTCATGTATAAAGTATCATAGAATGGAAATACTTTAGTTCCTCAAAAATCAAGTATAGTATTATTTATGTATTATTTCATCACTGAACCTGTCAAGTGAAGTTTGTACTACATTATTATACATTAACATTATTAGATTATTCGGTCATCCATATTTCAGCCTGGGCCTCTGAAGAAACAATATTAAAAAAACAGTTTTAAAATGAAATAGTGCAGGAGTAACATGCAGATAATATTATTGTATTTAATCTCTAGAACACAGGTTTCAAGTTGAAGTATATATTATGACACCTAAGTGTTACTCAAAATGAACTTAAAAATCCTTTAATATATTTTAGTGAATACATCTAGTATTTGTTTGTGTTTATTGTAGCCCGTGGTGGAAAGTAACTTGGCTTCATGTTGTTTTTTTGTTAATGCTCTCTTTGACGTTATCGTCCCTGAGTTAATAAATTAGTTTTCTGATAAAGTGTTTTTTATATATATATATATATATATATATATATATATATATATATATATATATATATATATATATAATTGCTACAGCTCTGAGTGTGACTCCTCCGCACCGTTTGTTTGCCTCACAGCTCCCAGATGGGGTGAACGTGTCGAAGGAAGCCAGGAGAGCCATATCCCAAGCTGCCAGTGTGTTTGTGTTGTACGCCACGTCCTGGTAAGAACAAAAACCCTCCGACACAAATCTGAAGTGTGTTCACACTCATTTTGTGAATCAAAAGCCAACTGTTAAACACCAGCAGTAGGACTTCAGAGTGCTTCAGTGAAGACGTTTTAAATCCTGAATGATTTGTCAAAATTGTTTTCGTTCCATCACTAGTTCAATAACGTTTAATAATTAGTTTTTTCCCTGTTTATCTCTTTGCAGTGCGAACAACTTTGCCATGAAAGCCAAACGGAAAACTCTGAACGCGGCAGACGTTTTGGCTGCGATGGAGGAGATGGAGTTTGAGAGATTCCTGGAGCCGCTCAGAGAAGCTCTGGAAGGTCAGTGACGAGGTTAAAGAAGTGTGTTACAAACTTAAGAGGTCAACTGTCCCGTCACTTTGACCTGAATTCAAAACAAATCCGTGTTACATAATTTGAACACATCAAACCGGAGTCACTTTTCCCTAAAACCGCAGCAGCGTCCTTTCTATATAATTTCTGTTACACTTGATTTTCCCATTTGTTCACAGTGATTACTGGATATCCAAAAAGATTATTATTGACTTCTTAACTTTGTTTTTAACTTCTTGTATAAACACAGTACTTAATACCTTTCATAATGATCAGAGGTGCTTTCAATATCTCTGTTGTTACTGTAAAAAAAGAAAGTGTCTCCTTAAGATGTTGCTGTAAAACATCTGTATTCCTAAACGTGTGAAACCAAGCACAACACTGATGATGATGATGATGATGATGATTAGTTAAAGTTTCTTTGTGTTCCTCCTCAAGTGTACAAGAAGGGCCAGAAGGGAAAGAAGGAGGTGTCCGAGCAGAAACGCAAAGATAAAGAGAAGAAGACCGACTCCGAGAACGACAAGAGCCAGGAGGAGGAAGAGGAGGAGGAGGAGGAGGAAGAGGAGGAGGAGGAGCGCATGGAGGAGGAGCCTGAAGCGGAGATCGACTGCGAGGAGGAGGTGGAGAACTGACGAAGCACCATGAATCAAAACATCCTGGTTCACGGAGCAGTGGGAGGAGCTCAGAAGAGAGCGGGGGTTACATTAATAACTTCTTTGTGCAGCTGCTGTCTTCAGCAGTCAAACCACAACGACGTCATGCACTTCCTGCTCTTTGGTCCATTTGATCTTCTTCTTTGTATATATTTGCGTCACCTTTTGATAGAAACATTGTTGTCCACCGTAAGCGATACGCTGTAATTGGTGCGCGTCGGTGTGATTACACTGATTACACTCAGGAAGGAGCGAGAACACGGAGAGGAGTTTGACCCGAGTCCAGTTTGTTGAAATGTTTTGGTGGTTGTCATTCTAAACGATAAACGGTAGTGAAATATCTCAATGGGCCTTTTCAAAGTCAGCTTTGAACAAAAGGAGCCGTGGGTTCCAGGACATGTTTCCCTGTGTGATGCGAGACTTAAGTAGCCGTAAACAGGGTTACAGTCTATTTAGTCAAATGGAGAAAGTTAAATTGTTGCAAAATTTAAATGAAGCACCTCTGTTGGGTCTTCGTACTGGAAGTGTTTTTTTGCGTACTGTCTGACAAACACCAAGCGTGCAACAGCTAAATGGAACCATTCCGTGTCAGTAGGTTGTTTGTTCCCGGGCTGCTGAGTTTCTGAATTATTTGTACTTTTCTAGAATTGTATATGACTTGCTGAGATTTAATAAATATTTTGTATAAAAAGCAAAACTGGTTGTTTCATGACTGTCACCCACCAGCTGTTACTCTGATCTTCCTTCAGAAGCTGAAGAACAAACCTCAAAGGTTCATCTTTTGAGTAAAGCCAATCCAACGATAAACTAAAATGAATAATTTAAGTAAACTCTACAAAAACGTATGCAGCATTTGTTTGAAGGACAATCTACCAAATATTTTTACTGTCCAAACTCAAGTAATGTAAGAAAAAAACCCCGATGTACTATTACATAGCTGTAAGGGCCATAATGGAACATGAAGCACTTTTAAAATCTGGTCTGAAAGTACAGAAGCTTCTGTAGTCACATGATCAGGGCAACCATTTTATTTTCATAAGTCAATTTAAAAGTTATACATTTAAGTTTCATATTAAAGAGTTAGCAAAAAGTTACAACCAAGTACTATAAATACTAGAAATCCCCTTTAAATGAGTTACTAAGAAAGTAAATTGAGTGTTATTGATGCTCTTAATACCAAACCACCTTTAAGTTACTTGTTAAATATTCCTCATGGTTTATCGAGTTATATTTTTGTATTCATCTTGTGATACAAAACCTGAGTTTAAATGTTGTGCAAACAGATACAAAAACAAGTTCAGAGTTCAGTTTGTGAACATTTTATTTCGTTCATTTACTCTGACGGACACTCCACTTTTCCACTGTTGATGTCGTCGATGACGTCGTGGGGAGGACGGCCATCGACGGTGCAGCCGACGGACTGAGCGGTGCCCAGAATCTCTTTGATGGTTCCTGAGCGGGAAGACGGCAAACAGTACAGATCACCAACGGCTCTTTGCTTTAATTATACTAAAAAGTACTTTAACTAACACATGTGGAAAGCAGACCACTTGTTACTACAAACTAATTCATGGTGGACGATAGTTTAAACTGATGCGAGAACACTAGTTCACACGTTGTAAATGATGAATTGTTCCGGTCTTTACGGCACAGAGTTGTCCATTATTTTCGGGCAGACCTGTTTCCTAAAAGCCGGGTTCACTCTGAGCCTCCACTGGATTATACTCAGTCACTCTGACAGACAGGCATAGTGGCGGGAGGCTGGACAGCAGAGCTACGGTTCTTACCGGAGAGTTCTCTGGCGATGGAGCGACTGCGCATCACGCGAGCCACGGCCACAATCTCGTCGAAGGTGACACTTCCGCTGTGCTTGACTGGAAAAAAGCAGCAAGAAAGGTGTTGATGTGGTTTAGAAACACAGGTAACCCACTTCATTCTTTTGGTAAAATACAGTTCCACTAAAGGCCGCAGTCGACTTACTGTTCTTGACCTTCTTCCTGTCGCGAGGCGGCTCCTTCAGAGCCTTGATGATCAGAGCGGACGCGGAGGGAACGACGTCCACCTAGAGAAGACGAGCAGAAGGGGACGTTATACCACGCACGAGTCCCGCTGCGGCATTAGAGGAGTTGAAGGAGGCTCGTTGTCGTACCACTGCCTGTCTGTTCTGGATGGTCAGCCTCACGGTGATCCTCAGGCCCTTCCAGTCACCGGTGGCCTTGGCGATGTCGTCACCAACTTTCTTGGGAGACTGATGAGAGAAAACAAAGCGGGTCAGCATATAGGGACGTAAATATAACACTGCATTTGAATAATTTACGATATAAAACTGTTGCATTTATTAAAGTTTCTCACAAAAACTACACATTTCTTGACCACATCATGATTAATCGTTTTTACTGAACGGAGCTGGAATGCATCACGACGGAACCTCAGTACGTTAGCAGTTAGCTTGAATGCTGCTAACGCAACATGTTAATGCAATTTTTTTATAGCATTAACGACATCCTGACCACATTGTTTTACTGAATACCAACTGTTAGTTAAACTATTTATTTTACACCATGATCTTTTGTTTTAGACAAATCCAGGATGACAACAAAAGGGCGCCTGGGTTTTTGTTCCAGTCTTTACGGCACAGAGTTGTCCATTATTTTCGGGCAGACCTGTTTCCTAAAAGCCGGGTTCACTCTGAGCCTCCACTGGATTATACTCAGTCACTCTGACAGACAGGCATAGTGGCGGGAGGCTGGTGGGTTTCTCACAAGACATTTTAACTTCACTCACCAAACCCAGAGGTCCGATCTTGGGGGCCAGTGCTGAGGTGGCTCCAACTTCTCCTCCTGTGCATCTCATGTACACTGCAAGACAAAGAGAGCCGTGAGCACAAACGGATCAAAGGGATCCATTTGATCTACAGACAAACTGATTTAGGGCAGCTTCACAGAACTGCAGATACGCTCCTGGAGTCTGCAGGGACACACCTGGATAATAACATACTATAATGTAAGATTCAGGAAGAACTCACCCAACACAAAACCAATGTAACAGTGCTACAAATGTTATACAGTGAATTCAATTGTTCCAGTCTTTACGGCACAGAGTTGTCCATTATTTTCGGGCAGACCTGTTTCCTAAAAGCCGGGTTCATTCTGAGCCTCCACTGGATTATACTCAGTCACTCTGACAGACAGGCATAGTGGCGGGAGGCTGAACAGCAGCATACAGCTTGATTACTCATTAAAATGTAATAAACTGAAAATGATACTTAGTTTAACTACTTTTGTATCTCCTGATACAAGGCAACGTTCAATTTGAGGCTTTCAGAGGTCAGGTTGAAAACTAAAGGGGTTTAATTAAGTTATAACAACGTTTACACTGAATGATATTAATAGCTGAGCACATTAATACACAACTTCAGCTGAATTCACGTACTCACTATTTAGGTAAAGTCTGAGGTTGCATGCCACAAGAAGCACACATGCACCCACTTTCAATACCAAGAGTTATTTCAAGCATTTTATGTATGAAGTGCAACAAATTACATTGTCCAGTGCTGAATGTGATCGTGTTTGTTGATTTATGATAATCAAAATGATTATTGGAGGAATTAAAGATCAAACAAAAGAATAGATTATGGGTGTTAAATAAAGTCAAATAGATGAATACCTAGCTAAACATCTTGCTTTCTACCTGACGTCACGAGGCTAGCTAAACTAGCCAACAGAGCTAGCTAAAACAGCTAGCACTCGCTCCCACGTGGGATAGCGTCAACGTCCCAGAGATCACATTTCTCATCAAACCTGTCACAAATAAAACCAGATTCCACCCGATGAAACCATATAAACATGCAAAACTAAGTCGGACACATTTCCCCCGGGTCGCCGTCGCGTCTCGCGCTCCCACAGGTTTCTTTACCGTTTTCTCCGGGCCGTTCACAGGCCGGCAGACACGGAGGCAGCCGGCACAGAACGACTCCATCTTGGCTCTGAACGAGCGTCTGCTTTTACTACCCAGTTGACACGGGAAAAGAACATACCAATCTTAATCTCGTTGGGGTCGAATTTGGGAGGCATGTTGCCGCTGTGTAGGTTGAGCTCAGTTCAGCTTGGTTGGTGAGGGTGTCGGATGAACCCGGGTTCGGGACGACCGAGTTACTGTTGCACCTTCACCGCTAACGGGAGAAAGAAAAGGAACGGGCACAAGGACCGCGGAGGGATTTTATAGCCCCGCCAAGTCTCGCGAGATGTTGGGATTCCGGTCACATGACGTTCGTCCAATAGGCTCGCTCGAGATGCAGGCGGCAGCCGCAAGGGGCGCTGACATAAAACTGCGATCAAGTCGGACAGTTTTCAGCTGCCTTCAAAAAATGCACCGGAAGTCACAGAGACGGTCACTTCCTGTTAGTTCAAATCTGTAGGCTACTTGTAGTTTACAGACCGCGTTCGGTTTTATTCATATGTGTTTGTAAATACATATTTATGAAGAAATGAGCGTGTAGCTGCATTGCATGCTATCCTTTTTCTTTTTATGTGTGAAATATATTACTACTCGTTTTAATATGTGTTGTATAAATAAGCTTTATTATTATTAACCACACAAGACGAGAACATACAATATACAACATATATATATATATATATATATATATATATATATATATATATATATATGTATATATATATATATATAGTAACTGAGGCAGCAGCAGAAATACACCTGAGTTATGAATAATAAACGTACATATGCAGTATATATATGTCAAACACATAATTCACAGTGATAAAACAACATATAAAATACAGTTATAATACAATTTGATGCATTATAGAAATGGGAGAGAATACTATAATACGTTTTAAACTTGTGAGCTAACGTTACATGTTTTCAGCTGCTCCATACAAATAACTCACAATTAGTTTTTTAAACAAGCAACTTCACTTTAAACTACTTTGGATACTTTCAGGTAGTTATTGTTTTGTTTTTTACATGATTTGAGTCAGTTATAGTCTTTTATTCAGTAAACAGTGAGTTTGTTTTACGATTCTCTCATCTCTCTTTTGAAGAAGGAAATCTGTATTTGCTTTATGTGTATTTTGACTTCCATGCAGTAAGTTATGGAGCTATAAGAGACCAGTAAAGTAAAGGTAAATGATTAAGTTGGTTTAGAAAATCCTTCATTTCATAAAGTAGTCTATGATATTATATTTTCTTTGAAGTTGTTTACATGTGGTTTCCAGTTTATTATCTATTATCACTCCCAGCTCTCAGTTTCATGAGTTCACTTTGTGTATTTGTTGCGCAATTCACAAAAAATGATGAATTTTGCCAAAAAATATAAATTCAGAACATTGAAATATAATCATGACAATATAGTGGTAATATAGTAGAATTATACAGCGATATAAGCAACATAATGAATAAAATTTTGAGGGATTTGCTGAAGTCAGAAGAGACCAACGAGCTGCATGTGGGAGCTGAGTGGATGAACAGGGTAAAAGGATGAAGCTGCTCGAGTGTTGCTGGAATATTAAGTATATGTCAGTACAGTGGATATTACTCAGTGGTGCAATGTAATAAGCATATTTTTGAGGTACTTATTTGTCCATGTTCTGCTTACATTTCTAGTCCACAACATTTATCTGACAGCTTTAGTTACTTTACAAATTAAGATATTAGCACACAAAACATATGAAGAGCTTATAAAATTGGATGTTTTGTTATATTTGTCAAATTAAACAATTCGACTATTGACTGAAACTTTATTGGCAAATATTGTTTGTTAGTGTAAAAACATTTCAGTGTTCCAGCTTCTTAAATGTGAAGATTTGCTGCTTTTCCTTGTTAATAATTGTGATGTTTTAGTAACAATGTTGAGGTTTGTCCTGCTGGTTTATTCAGTGTCTCGCTGTGTCATTTACGTCGCTATTCACATTTGTGAATGAATGTTTGAATAATGAAATGGCTGCTGAGCATTAGTACGCTTTAAAAACACATTATAGTGACAATTAGATGTGAACAAATAATAATACAGTTTGGCTATTGAGGCTTTCGGGGGTCTCAAGTATCAATCAAGGGGTGTTGGAGCCTCCGAGATCAGACCATGTTTTGCACACTGATGCTATACGCCTCCGTTATCAGCTCTCACCGACTAGACATTACTTAACTATGAACAAATCCCGAACAGAGTACCTCTAAGTAATATTTTCAATGCAGGAAAGAGTATTACAGTGTGGTATTAGTACTGTTCCTCCAGGGATGTGACTGGCAGGTGTTTTCCAAGTCCGCTTTCAGCTGAGTCACCTCTCTCGTTTTGCAGTTGGTTGCATGTAAAAACAGTGTTTTCCTGTTTGATTCCTGCAGGACTTTTCTTTTTTCTTTATTTTTTTTTGACTCAGAGCTGCTCTACAGGAATAGCAACAGAACACAAGAGGGAGTAAGTGGGTGAGAAGCAGAGATCATCACTGTTGTGCTGTTTAATATGCATCATGAAAATCTGTCAGAAGACAGTCAGAAATTCGCAGCTCATATTATGAAAGGAAACCTTCATCTGTATCTTCAGAAAACTCTCAAACATTTAGTGGAAATGCCACATCTGAATAATCTTTTTCAGGAAATATTATCAGCTTGTAAAGCTCTTTTTTTTTTAATTTAAACACCCCTTTTAATGTTAGAAATAGATAAGACATGTTTTCTTTTTCTTTTGGCTTGTATTCCATTTGAATCTATGTTAACTTAATTTAGAAACCCTCCCTTCATCTTGTTGAAGCGTCTTGTTATTTTGTTTCTGGGTTCAAGAAGGACGATGACGACGATGGAGAGAAAAGGAAGATAATAAGTTTTGTCTGCCAAGAAAGCGTCATGAATAATAATGATTTATTGTGTGCTAGCTGACTATTTCTATTTCTAACAGTGATAATAAATTATATCAGTGGCAGCCGTAATGGATCAAGGACATTCCAATCATGAAAAATCACTCCGATGCAATTATTGAGTGTGTTTTAATGTGTGAATGTCCAGTTTCATTCTTGCAGCTAGTAATGCTCTTATATTTCCATTGTCCTGTATTTGCGTGCATATGAGTACGTTTCTGTGTGTGTGTGTGTGTGTGTGTGTGTGTGTGTGTGTGTGTGTGTGTGCATGTGAGTATGTGTGTGTGCGTGCATGTGAGTACGCGCATGTGTGTGTGTGTGTGTGTGTGTGTGTGTGTGCAGGCATAATACAATGTGGAGGTTTCAGTGCCAGCTGTTATTTCTGCATAAACAAACTGTGAGCCCTGAGGCAAGAACCAAGCCAATGTTGACAATCGTGCACACATTTACACACGCACGCACACGCACACGCACACACACACACACACACACACACACACACACACACACACACACAGTCCGACAGCTCATTTGTTAAACTCGAGGGAATGATTCGATTTCAGCAGAGTTACTCTCTCCCCATCTCTTCCTGCTACTTGACCTTTTCCTGGTGTTTTCCAATCAGCAGCTCTCCTTCTTTTTCTCCTTCTTCTTCTTCTCCTTCTTCTCTTCTCCGCTGTACAATTTCCTATATTGATTTTTCAGGGGAATAAAGGCTAAATACTAAACACATAGCATGTCTCTCTTAAATGGATCATGTCTGGATTCCTGTCCCTCGTGTTTCGTAAGTATTGATTAATAAGTACGTCGAAAATTCATGGACAGCAGCTGGACCAGACTCATGATTGGATTTGAAAGAAGTATGTCGATGGAGCGACTTTAATCTTCGTTTAGTGCGCAATCCAGCGGTGGTGGAAGAAGTAATCAGATCTTTGACTGGAGTTAAACTAGCAGTGTAAAAATACTCTGTCACAAGTAATTAAAAAATCCTGCATCTCAAGATTTTACTTCAGTAAAAGTACAAAAGTATAAGCACCAAAATATACTTAAAGCACAGAATGTAAACGTACTCATGAGCCACAGTGGTTCCTTTCAGAATAATATAATTGGATCATAACTGATGATGCATTCATGTGTTCATCACTTTAATGCTGCAGCTGGCCATGGAGCTAATTGAATTACTTTACACACTGCTTGGTAGGTTTCACCAAGGGATCAATAATAATAATTAATTATAATTATATTTTCTTTTACAGATGAGCAAGAGAGTAGTGTGCTGACTGGAAACATCTCAAACCGGCACGGGGCTGTGCACATCCAGGAGGGCTCTGCAGTAGTGCGTTAAAACTGCCAAAAACATCATTGGTGCCCATCTACTGGGATGTTGGTGAGAGGTGTCTGTGAAGAGATCAAAGGATATTAAAAGACAATTCCCCCCAAAAAAGTATCAGCTGCCAAACCACCAGACTTCATTTTTTGTTTTGTTTTGTAGCAAAATGAGAGTTCAATCTGCATTTCAGTAATAAACCTCATAACCTTGTACGGTCCTACCTTTAACACTTTATAATATTACAACAAGTATCATTAATCTGAATCTGCAAAGGAAGTTATCAGATAAATGCAGTGGAGCAAAGAGAGTGCAAAGCGTCTCTCATCTGCAGGACCAGAAAAAGTTCTACCCGGAGCCATTTGCTTCTGAAGGACTCTTTTTGGGGGAAACGTTTTTTCAAGAGTTCTTTGAGAGACTAAGTTCCATTGAAAACCTGTTTCATCCAAAGAACCCTTTTGGTAGAAAGAGTTCTTAAAGGATTGTTGAAAGCTGCTAGTTAATTGTTGAAAGCATCTAGTTAAAAGGGAACGCACACAATCCAGCCCTCCCAAAACAACTGTGACTTTGAACCGTGGTGGCTGGACGGCCAGTTTGAGATAAAACCCTTAGAATATAAAAGGCTAAGCCGGAGAACCTCCTGGCGTTCTTGCGGGGAACTATTACGTCATACTGAGGGGTTTTACCCCCAGTGTGTCTGCAGGCAGCACTGCTGAGTTGCAGCGATGCACTCAGCAGTGTGCGTACTAATAGTTCCGTTAGCCGTTAACCGTTAGCCGTTCGACAAAACACACCGTCCACAATGCGCTCGGCTGTGTTTTCCTTCCCGGCCCTACCGGCCCGGCGTGGGGGCAGTTAAAAGAATAGTGAGAGAGGAGACAGCAAGCAGTCAATGGCGGTAATAAAAAGATGTTTTTGAGAAAATGTGAGTCACCGCAACCATGAGAGGTGCTTGAGCATGCAGCCATGACTGGAGACGCAATTTATTCATGCAGTTTGCTATCGGAGAATGAGAGATTATTCGTGGGCAGACTCAGAATGGTGCTTAGTCTGGAAGTGTGAGAGATATATATATATATATATATATATATAAACTGGTATGGTGGAAAGGTAAATAGTACATTGTCAATGCTTTAAATGAGAGCTGTATAATCCTTTAAAAGATTGTGTCCTTGTTCTTGTGAATCTCCAACAACTCGGCTCGATTTATCTCTGACAGCTCAGGGAAATTTGAAATCCCTGCTCTCCTAGAAGATGACCTTTATCCCATCATGCATCTCCTCCCCAAAGATAACAGTGTTGTCCATGCAGTGGTTCTTAACCGTGAATCCCATCTAATGCTCCTCTCTTTTTCATGGACTGAATGTATAATGTATACCTGGTGGACAAAGTTGTACCGTAAATGTTTGATATTGGTGATGACAGATAAATTAAAGCTATAAAACATTATTTTATATTACAAACTGTCTTCTGATAAGTCTTCAAACTCGTGATTCTATTACTCAAACTGAATAAAGTATTATTAGCATAAAGTACTTGGAAAAATAACTCCTCACGCACAGTGTAAAAATACTCATTATTGAAGTTGAACATCTTTCTGCACTCATGCATTATGTAAGTTACACATTTTTTATGTTTAACTTTGCCATCGCGACCGTTGTAGCAGGTTTTCTTTCCTATTTCTAAACCGCGGACGTTACGAATATTGACTGTATTGGACATAATCACAGTGACGTCACTCTTTGGTTTGAAGACTGATGCGGTGAAGCCTTGAGTTCGCCGTCGCCATCTTGGATTACGGCCCTCGCCATGTGTTTTTTTTTTGCAACCAATTAACAGAAGTGACCATATTTTGAATGCTGTATACAGCTCTAGAGACCTGTCAATCACCTCATAGCCCCGCCCTAAAGCGTCCCCTGCTTTATGGTCTGTTTGACTCTAAATGACCATAATTTACTAAATGAACATCATGCTGTATTGAAGAAGACTTGAAACTAGAGATTGAGACATAAACTCATGTTTACAATGTTTACTGAGGGAATAAATCAAGAGAGGAGTCATTTATATAGACTTCTATACAACCAGAGGAGTCGCCCCCGGTGGTCAGTACAGAGAATGCAGCTTTAACACATGAAGCATATACTTCTATACAACCAGAGGAGTCGCCCCCTGCTGGTCAGGAGAGAGAATGCAGCTTTAACACATGAAGCATATACTTCTATACAACCAGAGGAGTCGCCCCCTGCTGGTCAGGAGAGAGAATGCAGCTTTAACACATGAAGCATATACTTCTATACAACCAGAGGGGTCGCCCCCTAGTGGTCAGGAGAGAGAATGCAGCTTTAACTCATGAAGCATATACTTCTATACAACCAGAGGAGTCACCCCCTGGTGGTCAGGAGAGAGAATGCAGCTTTAACTCATGAAGCATATACTTCTATACAACCAGATGAGTTGCCCCTGGTGGTCAGGAGAGAGAATGCAGCTTTAAGACACTTGGCTTCACTCGGAACGTAGAGACGAGTAAATGAGTAACAGTCAACAACTTGATGCTTCATCCACACGCTCTTGTCACAGCAAAACACATTGCTATCGCCAGATGAGTGAACATTTTCTGTTGCATTAAATGGTGGAATTAGCAAGATAGCTATCTAGCCAGGTAGCGCGCTAAGGCCACCATGCTTTGATGCTACACTGGTTACAGAACTAAAGCAGAGCAGCGGGATACGGGAAACAAGTTCACTGTTCTTTTAAAACGGAACTACTCAAGTAAACAGGTACCTCAAATTGTGAGTGACTGTACTAAGTTTGACTAAATAAATTCAAAACTACCTGCAGGAAGAGAAATGCACTGGACTTAACTGAAGACATTTGTTTTTCTTTGTGTGAACTTTAAACAACATTTAAGGAGCAGCCGCTGTGGCGTTGTCTTTGAGCAGGATGGTTGAGTGTACGACGCTGTCTTAAGGATCTGTCGGGCAGCTCGTCGATAACTGTAAAAGGACACTTGGCCGATATAATCTGATTCCGTTCTGAAGATTTCCTTCCCGTCTCTGCGCTCCATTGACTTCCTGTTTGTCTTCTTTTCATTATTAGAAACTGGAGAAGGAGGGGAGCAGCTCCAACAACGCCTGCATTCTGAGTGAAGCTCACGTCAACGCGCCACGCTTAATGAAATACAGCTAATTTGAACGTTTGGAGGAGACCTGAATTGAGGCTGGGGTAATTAATCAAGTGCTTTTTTGCAGAGTTATCAGTTGCCCCGCTACCCGGGTCCCCTGGTGATTGGACACAAATTGAGAGAGCAGAGCAATTCCCCAGGAGTTTGGTTTAATTTCTTATGTGGGAGCACTGAACCATGTCAACCCCACTGCACCGTCAGGAAATGAAGTAAAAAAGAGGCTTATGCTTCCCAAACAGGATGAAATGAAAGGCTGCAGCTGCCGGCCGATCAGGCTCTGAAGAAAAGAACACTGTTTTAAATATGAATCACGAAAACAAGAACAATGCGTTTTCTTTAAGTCGACGAGAGCTGGAGAACTTTTATTGCTCTGGAAAGTGAGGTCAATGAGTTCAAGGTTACATACGAGGCTCAAGTTGTCTTCTCTGTATTACCACTAATACATTAATAATCATGTTTACTTTACTAATACTACACTAATATGCATGTTTACATGACTAATACTACACTACTAATCCTGTTTACATGACTAATACTACACTAATATTCATGTTTACATGACTAATACTACATTAATATTCATGTTTACATGACTAATACTACACTAATATTCATGTTTACATGACTAATACTACATTAATATTCATGTTTACATGACTAATACTACACTAATATTCATGTTTACATGACTAATACTACATTAATAATCATGGTTGCATGACTAATACTACACTAATAATCATGTATACATGACTAATACTACACTAATATTCATGTTTACATGACTAATACTACACTAATACTCATGTATACCTGACTAATACTACACTAATATTCATGTTTACATGACTAATACTACACTAATATTCATGTTTACATGACTAATACTACATTAATATTCATGTTTACATGACTAATACTACACTAACATTCATGTTTACCTGACTAATACTACACTAATATTCATGTTTACATGACTAATACTACACTAATACTCATGTTTACATGACTAATACTACACTAATACTCATGTTTACATGACTAATACTACACTAATATTCATGTTTACATGACTAATACTCATGTATACCTGACTAATACTACACTAATATTCATGTTTACATGACTAATACTCATGTATACCTGACTAATACTACACTAATATTCATGTTTACATGACTAATACTACACTAATATTCATGTTTACATGACTAATACTACACTAATATTCATGTTTACATGACTAATACTACACTAATAATCATGTGTACATGATTGTCAAACACCCCCAAAAAACTCCATCTGCTGAAGAAGATCATGTGATATAATTGAAAGCTCCAGAACCGCTACTAAAGGGACCTTGAAGGGAGTTTTATTTCTTTCTTTCTCAAAGTCAAGAATGAACTTTGAAGCTTCACATTCAGTTCATAATGTAAACTTTGTGTTGAAAAGAAAAGACTTCCCAGCATGCTCTCTGGTTTCCCTCCGCCTCCCTCCTGCTCGTGGATTATCATGTAATCCCTGATATTCATCAACTCGGGAGGTCAGAGGTCGATTTATTACAACATTGCTCTGGTTTTGAGGTAGATTAACTGGACTGTACTGGTTCATGGGGTTAAAGAGGAGCACAGAGACGTTTCCAAATGAAGAAGGACTCCTTGATATTCTTCCTCTTTAACCAACACATCACCGCTCAAATGCACTCCAGTCAGTGAACGCATCACCACAAAAATACATGTTAAGTGAACACATCACCGCTCAAATGCACTCCAGTCAGTGAACGTATCACCACAAAAATACATGTTAAGTGAACACATCACCGCTCAAATGCACTCCGGTCAGTGAACGCATCACCACAAAAATACATGTTAAGTGAACACATCACCGCTCAAATGCATGACAGTCAGTGAACGCATCACCGTTCAAATGCATGTCAGTCAGTGAACGCATCACCGTTCAAATGCATGACAGTCAGTGAACGCATCACCGTTCAAATGCATGTCAGTCAGTGAACGCATCACCGCTCAAATGCATGACATTCAGGAAACGCATCACCGTTCAAATGCATGTCAGTCAGTGAACGCATCACCATTCAAATGCATGTCAGTCAGTGAACGCATCACCATTCAAATGCATGTCAGTCAGTGAACGCATCACCACTAAAATGCACTCTAGTGAGTGAACACAGCACCACTCAGATAAAAGTCAGTAAGGGAATGCAACACAGCTCAAATGCACATCAGTAAGTGAACGCATCACCATTCAAATGCACTGCAGAACGTACGGCAGTAAGTGAACACATCACCGTGCACACGCTTGTCAATGAGTGAATGCATCGCGGCTCAAATGCACTGAAGTATATTTGTCAGTTGTTGAATCCCTCACAGTTCAAATGCACTTAGTTTATACTGGCGATAACACTTACATCCTGCTTCCACTGTTTTGAAAGCAGGATGAAGAAAACCCTCGTTTAAAAGCTTCAAAGAGCCTTTGTGAGCCCGATGCACGAGGTTTCCTTCTATTGAAACAACACGTAATGCATTCATTTGTATTCATTCAGCATTCATTCATTTCAGTGGGTTTGCATGCAAACCCACTGCTTTTTAAATCCTCTGAATCTGAAGATCTTATTCTTGAGGCACACTCGTCGAGGCCAATCAGTTACCACGGCAACGCCATCACGAATAGTCAAACAATACACACGATAGCCAAAAAAAAAACAACACAAAAAACACACGTATAGCAAAGCAAGTCCACAGAAGAAGAAACCCAGCTAACATTTACTTAACAGGTCAAAGCCGGCAGAGCGAGAATGTCAGCGTTTATTAGACCTGCAGCAGAAGAAGCACCTGCTTCTTGTAAAGCAGCACTGCAAATCATGCATGACATAACACTGTGTGTGTGTGTGTGTGTGTGTGTGTGTGTGTGTGTGTGTGTGTGTGTGTGTGTGTGTGTGTGTGTGTGTGTGTGTGTGTGTGTGGCTCTGTGTTTTATCTCCTGTCCTTTATTATTAATCCTCTCTGCGTTTGGACGTCTGCCGGCACAAACTTAGTCAATCAGCTTTATTTCAAACAAAGGCTTTACAGTCCAGTTTGTGCTGAAGAGTCCTGGTGGAGTACGGACACGCAGCCCTGCACTGTAAAAACTAAACAGCAGCTCGTTGTTTACTCTGTTCGTTGTGTTGTAGAGCGTTTGTGTGGTAGTATGGTCCCGGGCTTTTTCTTTTTGCATGTTTTATTAAATAAATCTAATCAAATTAAAAATGACAAAGTAACTAGTCAGACTTGCGTCACAAACTTGATAACCGTAGACTAGACTTGACCTGTACTTATTCACACACAGTGGTGCTACTTTACTTATGCGATATTATGTACTTCCTCCACCGTATTTTAGTATTTTTCACACTTCTTCTGGAGTATTATTACACAGTGGTACCTTAGGCTCAGTAAGAGAGTACCTCTTGACCGCATTCTGCAATACTTTTACTGATTTCACACAGCGGTACTACTACGTGTACTTGGACTAAATAAAAGGCCGGAGTACTTCTTCCAGCCAATTCTGAGTGACTTTTATTACTACTGGAGTATTATTTTACTGTGGTACTTCTACCTTTATTGCTCAGTAAAATAGTACTTCTTCCAGCACATTCTGCATGACTCTAATATAATATAATATAATACTTTACTTTAACTCCTTTACACTGCCAGTAAAAGATCTTATCAGTACTTTCTACACAATGTTGTGAGGGGAATTGCCTGAACGTCGTTTTTTACAGTGTAGAAGCGAGCTGGAGATGAGAGGGAGGTGTAGGGTGAAAGGAGGAGGAGGAGGAGGGGGAGGAGGAGGAGGAGGAGGAGGAGGAGGAGGAGGAGGAGGAGGTCCTGCTGTCAGACACAGATGAGGATGCAGCGGCAGGTTTCAGGAGGGCACCGCCGATTAGATCATCACATGTATTCTCTCCGTCGGGACCAATGGAGGAGCAGCGACGAGTTGAGCACGAAAATAAATAAATAATTGTATTGTAATTTAATCCAAACTCCAGAGCTGCCGGAGAGACGACGCGTGCAGACCGGCGACGCTGCGCGGACACACGGAGAGCCGCAAACTTCAGAGCGGATCATAAACTGTGGGAAGACTGAGGGACCGCTTCCATCATAAGAATAACAAGATAAACAATATGGATTAAATAGTGAGGCGCGTCGTCAGTAGAGCAACAGATGAAGATGCACGGGGCGGATGACAGCTGAGCACACCTGTGAGGTGAGTGAAGAGCAGCGGCCATTACTTATAACGGGACTTCTTTATCTGATTTATGATTTTAATTATTCCACCTCAGAGGAAAGACTTCCCTCTCCCCTGCTGGTAGTTTCCACATTGACTCCATTGAGTCATGCTGCTTTTTTCTTTCTCTTTCTCTCATGTTTGAGGTTATGTATATTTGTAATAATGTGGAGGTTTGGACTAAACCAACAGGTGTCACTTTGGGCTTTTCTCTCTGTCATTTGTGTAGAACATAATCCATCATGAACATAATACTCAGTGTTCAAACCGAGCAGCTAAAGCAGTACAATCCTGCAAATAATAATCCCATCATATAATAATTAACAGAAGTACATTTACTCATAACACGTTTTTTATACTTCCTCCAGCGCTGTTGTCATCTTGTTATTCTAATTATTTAAAAGCTGGAACAGATAGTCTTCTCTGTTTAATTATGGAGAATATGTGCAGTGTATTCAGAATACATTTGGAAGTCTACATACATTTGGAAACTAATCTGTATAATGTGACAAATAGAAGATAATTTTGCTTAGTTATATTTTACTTCTTGTATTAAGTCATGTATTCATACTTTTACTTCAATAGACATAAGTATTGCAAAATGTACTTAAAAGCATCAAAAGTAGACATTCAGGCAGTAGAATGACCTTTCAGAGTGTTTTATATTATTATTGTATTGTTATTATTATCAGCTGTTTAATAGCAGTTTGATGTGAGGCTCATTTCTGGTACTTCTATATTATTTAGTTTATTCTAAAGACTGATGACATGTTTAGTCTGTAAAATATGAATCTGCAATGTCATTTGTAACTATTGCTGTCAAATACATTGAGGGGAGTAAAAAGTACAACATGTATTGGAGTAGAAGTACATCACAATTAATGTGAAGTGCAGTACTTGACTTGAGTAAGTGTACTTGGTTCTTTTCCACCACTGACCTTCAGCATCTTACCAAGGATCCACCTGCTGGAGAAAATGTGGAAGAACAAGGCTTTTGGAGAATGCCAAAGTTATATATTTTTACATTTTAATCAAATAAATATGTGATAACCCGGATAAATTCGGTGTTATAGTAATAAAGCAGGACGAACCACATGATGACGTTAAACACCACATGGTGGCGTATGCAGTGAAATAAAAAATGATCTTCGGCTTCTGAATGTAAAATGTTCAAAATTGCACTTTTATTAGAATCTAATCTAATCTAAGGACAATAATGTATCCATGAAGCAATGCACCTGCAGATCAAGTTAAAGCGTCTTTTCCATTAAAAACAAAACATAGAAGAATGAACCGGTGTATGAAAAGGATTTACTTTTTGGTGCTAAAAATTCAACAGCAACATTAATTTCTGGGCTCAAATGTGTTGGCCTCCGTGCAGAAGAGCTGGAAACCTTGAAGAGTGTTTAGTGTTGATAATCTGTGGCCCAGTCTAATGCTTCGTACGGCTGGTTTCATGTCAATTCATCACCAAATCTTAGCCGACATTTTTACTTGAATTCATTTTGAATTAAATTGAAATGAATACAAAGTCCCAGTGAAAACGGTTGACAGTAAAGTCTATCAGAGGTCGGTGAGAAAAGGTGTTTTTGTATAAATGCATCTGCCCTTCACGCTCAGTGTGTGTTTGCATGTTGGCAGATTATATTTCCATTAAACACCTTTTTATGGATGTCAGGTTGAAACAGAAGTTGTTATATACAGGAGTTTTTTTCCAGTTTTTCCGGCTGGTGGTCCTTCCTCAGACATCGTAACCTCTCCGGCTCGTTCACACCCGCGATGTCACGCCGCGCCGGTGAGAGTTTTTAAGGTCACGAGAATCCAAGCGTGAATTGTTGTGAAGTCCACTCAGAAGGGTGTCAGGACTCAAAGTGGGAGTCTTTCTTTCTTTCTTTCTTTTTCAGTGAATTATGATTTTATTATTAAGAGCTGGAAACAATGTGGCAAACATAGATTGTATAACATCTTCGTAGTCGCCGTGACGTCACCAATAGGTTTCTGAAGAGACACTCCAGACTAACCTAAAAAATGGGCAAACAGGTAGATCGTAGGAGGAGCTGAGACGGCATCCACCTGTCACTCAAAGAGGCCACGCCCCAGCGTATATTCCTGAAAGTTTGCCATTTTAACTTGGGGGTCCGTGGGGATTGAGTCGTTGATAACAATAAATTATGCTTTGTCCTGAATTAGCTTGTGCACTTTTTGGATCAAACATAAATTGAAGAATCAGGATCAATGGCTAGATATAGATGGGTGTCATCTGCATAGTGATGAAAGTCAATGAATCTGAATCCATACTGCTACCACACTGAAAAGTATAGGGGACCCAGGACAGAGCTTTGTGGTACTCCACTTCAAGTTGGCAATTAAAAGGCTGCATTAATAGAAAAATAGCTTCATCAGGACTCGATGTACAAAAGATTGCCCTTTTATTTGAATTTGTCGTTGCAGCTTCTCTGAGGATCCTCCTTCTAACAACACACAAATACCTACTCCGTCCCGTCACACACACTGAAGCCAGCATGCCCATCATCAGCAATGCCAACCACGACTTTAGCACCTACTCAATCAGCAGCGACGACAGCAGCCTCGACCGATTCTTCACCGAGATCCCGGAGACCGAGACCATCAAGGGCGTCTACTTCCAGCGCGCCCAGCTGCTCCGCGACCCCAAGGCCTCGTACGTCGTCGACCACGCCCTGCAGGTGCTCATCAATGTCGGGGGCAACCGCTACACCTTCCCCTGGAGCACCTTGGAGCAGTTCCCGCAGAGTCGCCTGGGACGTCTCCGATTCTGCACCACCCCCGAGGAGATCGCGCGGCTCTGCGACGACTACGACGAGACGTGCAGAGAGTACTTTTTCGACCGCAACCCGACCGCCTTCAGGGTCATCCTCAACTTCTTGGCCGCGGGGAAACTGCGTCTGCTCCGGGAACTGTGCGCCGTGTCGCTGCACGACGAGCTCGACTACTGGGGCGTGGACGCCAGCCACATGGAGCGCTGTTGCCGCCGCCGCATGAACACCCGCGTGGAGGAGGTGGTGGAGCGAGAGCGCAAGGAGCAGGAGTGGAGGCAGAAGAGGGTGACGCTGAAGAAAACCACCACGGAGACCAAAAAGGGCTACCGCAAACTGACCTGGATGCTCCGAGAGGTGGTGGAAAACCCTCAGTCGGGGTTGGTGGCGAAGATGTTCGCCTGCCTCTCGGTGGTCATGGTGCTGGTCACCGTCATCAGCTTGTGCATCAGCACCATGCCGGACCTCAGAGATGAAGAGACCAGGGTGCGTATGAAGCCGGCGGAAAGCTGACAGCAGCACAACATCCTGTTGAACCAGTTGTACACACATTCATTATTTTATCGGCCAGTAAAAAGAGGTGTATGGAGACACAAAATAAGCAAATTAACCTCATAATATTATCTGCTAATTATATTTCCACATTAAAATGAGGGTACAATCCTTAAGCTGCGCTAATTAACATCTACATAGTGTGGTGATGAGTTCTGCAGGTCCTTGTTTTTTCGTTGTTTTCCGGTTTTTCCCTCCATCAGTGGCATTTTCAGCCAAAAAGCACAGATGAGCGAAACGACAGACACCGCTCGCAGCAAGCTGGTGATGACAGTCGAGCCTTTTGCAGCTAAAAGGTGTTACTGGGAATTAAAAGTGACAAATGAATGCTCTGTGACACATTTATTCATTGCAATTCTTCAATTGCCCAATGCATGGGAACAATACAATTTACCTTACCTCAATTACAATGTATATTTTGTAGCTTTTTATCCAGCTTTTTCAAGTCAACAGTTAATAATCAGAGGCGAGAATGAAATTAAATATGTTCCGTTTGAAATGCAAATAATAAATTAACCAATGATAAAAGTCTATTGGTGAGTAAACATAGATAAAATATGTCACTGCAGTAAGAAGACTTCCAAAAGGAAGCTACACAAATGGTGGACTAAGCACACACAAAAATGCAAATATAGAGCGAGGCAAAAGGCCAAGTGGACGAAGCTAAAGCCAAAGCGAGGGTGAATCCGTGGTTTGGCTTTGACTTTCCCCGCAGTGAGCGATGCTGCAGTGGCACTGAGTAGAGCAACGGGGTCGCGAGGAAACTTTGAACACGCTTACAAACAGAAAGCGGCAGTTTGCCAACGTATCGGTTGAGTCGTAGATAGTCAACAGAAGCAGACTGTAGAATTGATTGTTTAAGTAACTGTCGGTGTAAAGAGTCTGGGGATTATGTTTCTGAGCCGGAGACGGTGGATTGATTTCTCCCTGATGCTTTGATTTGTGATCGGTGCAATCAAGACACGAGAGAACCAAAGCATGAAACGTGTGTTTCAGTTCAGAAGCTGAAAAGCACGACATTGTTTTTCTACATCGAGAATACGAGGAGTAAATGTACTTCTATGGTTCCAGCAGCTTTTCTTTGTGTTTCTTTATTCATGTTGTTGGTAAGCAGGAAGTTCAGATAAAGTTCACCCACATTTCCTAAATATTACTCCCTATAAACAAATAATTCACTAATTTCTGGGAGTTATGTTTTCGTTGGTAACACAAGATTAGAAGTATTGATTGAAGCACTCAATGAAAAACGTTCTTGTCAGTGAACAGAAGATTATGAGGCAGAAAAGTGTTTCAGAAGGTCAACATTTCTCATCTCTTGGTTTCTGCCATCATTCCAAAATTAAGTGGAATTTTTTTTCGTTCTACTTTATCGACTGACCCTCCACAATACAACATGCACTTACTTGTTTTAATGTATTCTGTGCCAAAGAAATGTTGCACGAGCTCAGGTAAAACACTAAAATCAATATATGTGCTGTGTAGTTAAAAATAGGCTTTTTGCTTTGAAGTTGAAATGAACGTGGGCACAATTAACAATACAACACTATGTGGAGGGCAAATTGTTTTCACAGTCAAGGTTGCTTTTTTTCCGTTTTTTCCTCATTAAAATCCAAGGCATTTAAAGCTGCAGGGTGTTTGTTGTCCAAGGTTCATTGATTTAGCCGTGAAAATATCTGTTGTTCTCAAGGACGAAGTTATACGGCGTAATACATTGAAATGAAAACGACAACTTTCAAGTGGAATGATGGGACACATTTAAATGGTAAAAGAAGTTTTTGCTTTCAACTTAAAGTGATTGTAGAAAAGTTGCCAGTTTAGTTTGATTCCATATAAAGAGACAAAATGTGTGAGGAAGACTTAAAGGGACAGTTCACCCCAAAATCTAAACCACATATCTTTCCTCTTACTTAAGTCCTATTTTTCAGCCAAGATCATTTAGTATGAGTTGCCATAGTTTTGGAGACAACTGTCATCGGTTATTTGGGGGTACTGTCCCTTTAACTCCACAATCTTCAATTCATCACTATAATCTTTTAAATGATATTGATATTATATTTTATTCTTATCTTTTATACATTTTTCCTCTTGTATTTATTTTTCTAAATATTAGTTTTCTTTGTGGCGGGGTTATGTGTATACATGAATATATACTGTATGTGTATATATGAATATATACTGTATGTGTATACATGTATATATACTATATGTGTATACATGTATATATACTATATGTGTATACATGTATATACACTTTATGTGTATACATGTATATATACTGTATGTGTATATATGAATATATACTATATGTGTATACATGAATATATACTGTATGTGTATACATGAATATATACTGTTTGTGTATATATGAATATATACTATATGTGTATATATGAATATATACTGCATATGTATACATGTATATATACTGTATGTGTATACATGAATATATATACTGCATGTGCATACATAGATATATACTATATGTGTATACATGTATGTATACTATATGTGTATACATGTATATATACTATATGTGTATACATGAATATATACTATATATGCATACATGTATATATACTATATGTGTATACATGTATATATACTATATATGCATACATGGATATATACTATATGTGTATACATGTATATATACTATATGTGTATACATGTATATATACTGTATGTGTATACATGTATATATACTGTATGTGTATACATGTATATATACTGTATGTGTATACATGTATATACTGTATACTGTATGTGTAATTGTGTACATCTTATTGGCTCTACCATCTAGTAATCCACTATTCAGTGCTTAATGGAAATTTGACAAAAAAGAAAGTGGAGAAGATAATTGTTGCATCAGATATTCTGGTCCTAAATTGCCCACAATGCACTCTGCCTGAGTGCCATACTAACAGATAATAATGCAGGTTTTTTACTCTAAATTGGAGGCCTGTGGGCCCGGGTCAAAGTCCTCCAGATGAGATGTTAAACAACGGCTTTCACAGGCTGAGTAGCGTTAACCCCGACCAGTAAGCTGATCCCGTGTGTGTGTGTGTGAAAATGGCGGCGGGACCCTTCGGAGTGTCTTCTCGTCACAGTGCGTCTCTGTGTCTGCAGGGCGAGTGCTCCCAGAAGTGTCAGAGCATGTTTGTGGTGGAGTCCATCTGCGTGGCGTGGTTCACGTTGGAGTTTCTGCTGCGATTCGTCAACGCCCAGAGCAAGCTGGCCTTCGCCCGCGGACCCCTCAACATCATCGACGCCATCGCCATCCTGCCGTACTACGTGTCCCTGGTGGTGGACGTCAGGGACGGCTCGCGGGACGACGTCATCGTCATGGGCGCCGGCCGGGGCTACCTGGACAAGCTGAGCCTGATCCTGCGCCTGCTGCGGGCGCTGCGGATCCTGTACGTGATGCGGCTCGCCCGCCACTCGCTGGGCCTGCAGACGTTGGGGATGACCATGCAGCGCAGCATGCGGGAGTTCGGCCTGCTGCTGCTGTTCGTCTGCGTGGCCGTGACCCTCTTCTCGCCGCTGGTCCACCTGGCGGAGAGCGAGCTGGCGCCGTTCGCCGCCACGCACCCGCAGCACAGCTTCAGCAGCATCCCAGCCTCCTACTGGTGGGCCATCATCTCCATGACCACGGTGGGGTACGGCGACATGGTGCCGCGCAGCATCCCCGGACAGATGGTGGCGCTGACCAGCATCCTGAGCGGCATCCTCATCATGGCGTTCCCCGCCACGTCCATCTTCCACACCTTCTCCCGCTCCTACCAGGAGCTGAAGCAGGAGTACGAGCAGCTGTGGAAGGAGGAGCGAGGCGAGGAAATGGCCGCCGAGTCGGAGGAGAGTTGGTCCAAAGTCAACTGGTCACCAAACAAGTTCACGTTTGCGTCCAAGGAAGATAACGACGGCCCGATTCCAGGCAAGAGCCCTCAAGCCACGGTTCCATCGACAGCTTTCTGATGAGAGACGCTTTCATTCAGTAATTACGTGTTAGAAATGGTGACATCATACTCTCCTATATAAGCACATTTAGACCGTTAAGGACTGTTATATTAAGTTAATGGAGTCAAGTGTGTTACACTTTAAAGTTATTGTCTGTTCACGTCTTGGATTCATGCTTTTATACATTCGGCTTCCAAACTATAAGATACTTATCAGGTAATATTCCGCTTTCTTTTTTTAAATATCAGCAAATAAATGACATACAAACCTTTAATGAAAGTACAGATAATCAAAATTCTTCTTTTTGTGTAAGAGAATATATATTCTGCAATCTTACTGAAACTGTGTGCACATTTTTTACAAAAAGATATACATGCATATATATATATATATATATATACATATATATACAGTAATATTAAATATGATTTAATATGTACGAGTGTTGGCAGGAGACTCTCTTGCTGTATTGAAGGCTTTTTCATATACAGTAGTGTTAGCTGTCGGCCGACATTCTTCTAAATTTGCTGCTTTTATGTTTTTGTTCCATTCAGAGAAGAAGCTAGTTAGCATCGCCTGTTAGCATCGCCTGTTAGCATAGCTGGTTAGCATAGCTTGCGAACGTTGGCACTGATTTCCACTAGACGCTAGTTTTTGTTCATGTTATGTTATTTTATCAGGAAAACAAGGGAGGCGTCTTTCTACATGGGTCCAGGAGTGATGAGATATATATATATATATATATATATATATATATATATATATATATATATATATATATATATATATATATATATACATTAAAAAAACATAGGACTCTTGATACAATATGTTTTCACATAGCATTAGCTGGCTGCCGTTAGCAATTTTGTTGGTGGACCGATTGTCACAAACAGAGGAGATTTGCATTCTATTGACATCTGAGAATTGTTTTTTATTATTTCAATTGTGACTTTTTACACTTCGATGTTGTTTGCAAATTAAATGAGGAAACCGTGAAGGTAGATGAATATAATAATGAAAACACAGTCAGGGAAAAGGCAACAACACAAAGAAACAAATACAAGCACAAACAAAACAAGTCACTTTATCCATTACTTCACTGTTTGCTTATTGTTTGTATTTCAATTACACGTATAATGAATGTGTTGCTTTCACGTCACCAACTCTCACATTTCGGATGTTGGGAGTGTCCTTAAATGCACCATCAAGTGACAATGATTCAGTGGTGGTGGTGACACAGTCTTCACTGTGAGAGATTTCACAGCGTTATGTGTCCCATATCTGTCGGTTAGTTTTCGATCGGGTATCAGTTTGCTGTCTGGAAGGTAAGAAAGTAATTTAAACCTTTGGTATGTTGTGGAAGCCGATGAGCAGACGTGCACGACGTGCATTTAATGGACCTTTAATGTGTAGATTAACGTCATAATCTTGTTGCTCTTCTTGTCTCGCTGTTTGTCCGACCAGGCACTTTGTAAATTGACAATAAACTCTCTTGCTTTTATTTTTAACTGCCTTAGTGTGTGAATGGTTTGTTCAGTCTGCTGGAAAGTTAAGGAACCCTTAAAGTTACAACAAGCAACTTTCCTGGCGCCCCCTGTGGACGTACGTGGTAGTGTCTCTAGGAGGAGAGACGCTGCTGCTGCCGGGAGCTGAGCTCTCCTCCTCCCTCCGGAGCTCCAGACTGCAACTAACTTTAAGGAGCTCCAGAAAAACTTTAAAGAAAACGTATCTACTAAATGAAAGCACAATTCTACCTGTTGACTGAGTTGAGTTGTTTGAGCGGATCAATAATAGATATAAACTCAGTTTCATGCCCAAACTGCATCATTCCTATCACATAGAACTAATTTAATTTAATTCAAATTATGTTTACATTGAGTGTTATTCACCATTGTGTTTATCCTTAAAGTCCAACAAACGTGTTTCCTTCCCTTAAACATTTGCAAAGCTGATTTTTTTGAAAGGTTTCACATGGAATTGTTTGCAATTAGGGGTTCTTCTTCTTCTTCTTCTTCTTCTTCTTCTTCTTCTTCTTCTTCTTCTTCTTCTTCTTCTTCTTCTTCTTCTTCTTCTTCTTCTTCTTCTTCTTCTTCTTCACTGTCTTTGCTACATGTGAGGTTTAGATGCATTTTAATATACAACTTCAGAATAAACAATCAATGGGGAACATTATAATGGCTATAATTGTAAAAATACACGGCTGTTAAAATACTGAAAATAAGCAGCAAAATGCACCAAAAGTAAAAGTACAGATTCAATAACATGTTCCCTGTGAGGGTTTTACTATTATATATGATTCATAATATTCTGTATTTGTACTCCTTTATAAACTCTTCTTATTTTTACTTTCTCATTTTCTCTTTTTTTACTTCATCTATTTATACAGTACAATAGTTACCTCTGAGATGTAGTACAGTAAAAAGTACAATATATATATATATATATATATATATATATATATATATATATATATATATATATATATATATATATATATATCTAAGATGTACAAACATAAAATAAAAATGTTGTACTTAAATACACGACTTGAGTAAATGTACTCTTTTGCATTCCAACAGCTTCAGCTTTTAGGAAATCTACTTTTTCTAATATTCGGACATTTGACAATCAGAGACAGCATTTAGCATTTTGTTCTTCTTCTCTCTGCCAATGATCATTTAAATGAAGCTGAACTGAACACGCATCAGTTCTCCTCACGCCGACATCTGTTGTTGGTGTTGGAGACAGATGGAGTGTTTTTGAAGAGCCTCTTTCTGCCGCCGCACAACTTCTTCAAACACTGTTTTTGGCACGACGACATTCACTCAAGCCTCAAACAATGGAGACATTATAAACTCACCAACAGCCACTTGTCCTCGTCCACCACCTCTTCTTTCTTCCTCCACCCTCAGCAACAACCATTGTAGCATTAAATCCTTCATTTTAAAGATAATTAATTAAACATCTTTTTAGCCATCAGATGGCAATCAATGGTGGAAAGTACACCTACTAAAGATTTGTACTTATTCTCCATTTATCTGGCATTTTATAGTTTACAGATTCAGATTGAAAATACAAAATACAATGCAACAAATATATGACAAATGTTTTGTATAGAATATTACCCATACTAATACATACTTAGTCTAGCGACATGTTTTAATTTGCGCAATACTTTTATGACAAAATATTTGCGACACTACATTTATCATCAGCCTCAGTTGTACTTTGTGTTTAGTGCTAATTAGCAAATAGCATCATAGAGATAGAGTACGGGTGGAACACACTCCGTGGTCATTTCACTGGTACAAAACAAAATGGCGGTTGTTGTTCGTTGTTCTGGCGAGAACACATCTCAGGGTAAAGTGTTGCGTGGACGGGCGCCCACGTAGCACTAAAGCATGGTGGAATTAGCAAGCTAGCTAACTAGCCGCAAGTATGCTAGTTGGCTGGCTAATCCCACCATGCTTTAGTGCTATGCTGCATGCTCTAATAATAACAATACATACTCCACAACATCTATATGATTGTATAGATGTAGTGGAGTACAAAATATAAAGTAGCAAAAATTGGAAATACTTGAGGAAAGTACCTCAATATTGTGCTTGAGTACATTAGGTAAAAGTACTATCCACCAGTTGCAGAGTCCCTTTTACTTTTAAATTATATATTTACCCTATTCACCCAAAATTTATATATATATATATATATATATATATATATATATATATATATATATATATATATATATATATATATATTCACATATTCTTATTTTGTATAAACTTAAGCAGCTTTAGTGAGCAAACGCACGTCACTCAGTTTGGTTTTTGACTCCAAAATAAAGACAGCAGAACATTTAATACAAAAATCAAGCTTTTATTCAGAAAGGTTCTGAACCTTTTGTTGCAATAATACATCTTCCTGTTATTAATATTAAATTAGACCACAGCTGTCTTTCGTATGAGGATATAGCTAATATGTTTGATATATTACACAAGACATTTTTAAGTCTTTTCACATTAACTTTCCAGGGTCACAACGTCCTTTAAGGGCATCAGTTTTACAAAGTTCTGTCAGATCGTCATTAATTATTCAGTTGTGACCTAAATGTCAAAGGAACAGCGTTATCACTTGTTAGGGCTTCTTCAGACACTTCTTTGGATTTGAAGTGGGAGATGCATTCGTAAAGCGCAGCTTCTTCGCCCAGTCCAACTTCGGATCAATGCAGAACGTCTTGTTGTGTACAGTTGTGATTCTGTAAGGAAAAACGCACAAGTTGCACATTGTTAGAACACACAAGTTGCACATTGTTAGAACACACAAGTTGCACATTGTTAGAACACACAAGTTGCGCATTGTTAGAACACACACTGTGTCATTGAGGCTGAAAACAAGTATTCAGGTCATTATGGTGTTTTGTAAAAACACAGCATTTTATCTGTTTCACTAAAAGGAAAGTTTTGAGTGTTTACTTGATTACATTAATCTGATATATACATATATATATATATATATATATATATATATATATATATATATGTATATATATATATATATATATATATATATATATATATATATATATATGTATATATATATATATATATATATATATACTACAAAACATACAAAGCCTCATTTACAACATGCATATTGTAAAAGATGAAATAACCCGATGATATCAGTTCACAGATCCTAGAATAAATCTTCACCGGATACTTTAAAGGACATTTAGTTGTAAATACGCTAATACTTTTCCTTAAAACAAGAAACAGCAAAAACATTGTTTTTTTTGTAAAATATTGTGGTCATTTTCCTTACATAACATATCATCTTGCTTCATTTGCATATTGGAAAGCTACAATTTCAGAAAACTTGTAATACAAAAAATATCTATGAGGTCATGTGTTGACCCTCTTCACCTGTAGAGTCTTCATCATGATGTCATGTCACTAAACTTCTCTTTAAAGTTTTCTCTCATGAGTTTGTTCTCAGACTCTGACCCAGAAACCTCACTTCAGCAGCTCTGACATCACCAAACTTTATCTTTCATTCCTACATATATTCTGAGGCTTTATGCAGAGGGGTGTGTTCACACATTCATAACCTCATTTATACTTTTACAAAACAAAAACACATCTTGAAACATGCATTTTGAACCTGGCTTCATCCAATGTCCCTTTTTTAACGTGAGTTAAGGAACTCAGTGGACCTACCAAAACATTTAAATTACAGGCCTTTTGTGCTATCATCTGCAAGCTCTTGCACAGGTGAACAGGCGTGAACACTTACATCATGGACTTGAGTTTACATTCATTGGAGGTCATCACCACGCGGGCCACGCAGTGTTTGGGAACGTGCTTCCGATCGTGTCCTGGGCAGCATTCGCCCTTATGCAGGGAGAGCTGCGTACCTGGTGGCGCGAACGCAGACGCACACATTTAATATTTAATGCAGTCGAGACTTGACGGCTCACAGAGGAAAAAGCCAAGCAGAGTTACTCACCGGCAGAGATGTGACACAGGCAGCACATCAGAAGGACGAGAGGCGCCAGAGTCTTCATGGTTCAGAGTCAGAGGAGTCAGAGCAGCTTCTGTTTGGAGGAGAGAGCCTTTAATCTTCTGTGTTGGAAAGCTGCTCCGTGCCCTCTTTATACAGCTGGAGTCCCCGTCGCCTTCCATCCACATTCTCAGAAAGCAGCTGGTGCTTTCCTTCCTCTGTTTCCTCTTCTTCTTTTTCTGCACTATACAGAGAAAGGGAGAAGGTTGTAATACCTCGTAAAACACTTCTGCAAAAAAAGGCAATGTGGGGTTTTCTGCTTCACCACTTTTATTTTAATTAGACTAATCAGGATGTAACTGACATTAAGAAATTATTTTTAGCTGCAAACCCAACATTATAATAAACGTCTATGAGTCAATATGTCTTTGAATCCAAAATTAGCACCGCTTATTGATAACTATTTACTCATTTACTTGTGTATGCCTTTTTTCAAAAGTAGCTCATCTGATGTCTTTTGTGGACAAACATGTCTACATTTATGTATAAATATGATTTTACACTTTAGTTAATCTTTTAACTTCATCAGTGCTGATCATAGTGAACACATATTCATTCATTTTCAGTATTTTCAGCCTTTAAATGCCACTGTTGTTATTTATGTGAATAAAATAAACATAATAATTGAATTATTTTCTGTATATTAAATATTAGAGGGGATTTTTTTGTCTGAGTTATGTCAATTACCAGCAAGAACATTGATTTTGATGTATTCTATTCAACATTATACGGCAAAGAAGAGGAATAAGCTCAATCTGGTGGAAAATGTTTAAACTACATTCATGAAGCTTGATATACCAGAATGCATGCGTATATATATATATATATATATATATATATATATATATATATATATATATATATATATATATATTGTTATGGCTGTGGGGTTAAACATTGTGGTTTTAATGGAGACATTTCTGTTACACAGTTTTTTATGGACACACACTTAAGGCCAACATTAAAATGCCAAAAAATCCCCCCTGTGAACGAGGGTTGAGAACAAATTTGAAGTACTTTGAGTCAATAAATACACAAAGGTCGACTGACATTGAATTTCAGAAAGAAAAAGAAAAAAATGTTTTCCTTACAGAAATATTTTTTTTAAATTAATTTTCTGATTCTTTCGTTTCGTGCATTGTACGCACTCAGAAATCAAGTATTTGTTAGTATGTGTACTTAGTGTATGACTGTTAATGTTGTCACTTTACAAGCATGAACACGCCACATTATCAAAACCTGCTAAGAGTTTGTGTTTGATATAAAAACTGGAACTTAGATTCAGATTGTTGTATTCAGCAAAGCTTTCTGTTTCAGGGAGTTGACTGAAGTAGAAGTAATAGTAGTAGTACAATGCTGAGGTAGTATGTAGAGGTAGTATAGGTTTACTTCTAGACTAACAATAGCAGTAGGAAATAGCAGGTATAGTCGTAGTAATCGTGGAGGTGGAGTAGTACCTGAAGCAGTAATCCCATGTGTGGAAAGTACATTTCCTGAAGTATTGTACTTAAGGGCAATTTTGAGGTACTTGTACATTAGTTAAGTATTTCCATGTCATGCTGCTTTGTACTTCTACTCCACTACATCTCAGGAAGTAATATTGTACTTTATACTTCACTATATTCATCTAAGAAATATAGTTACTTTTCAAATTAAGATTCATTACAAAATTAAAGTACAAGTTATTGCATCACTACTAATGATCAGTTGTACAACAGTAAAACACGGACAGAACCCATTCAATGTATAATGAGTACTTTTACTTTTGATGCTTTAAGCACAATTTGTTGCTAAAACGTCTGTACTTATACTTAATTAACTACATATTTGAATGCAGTGTGTTGACTGTGATATTGCTACTTATGTAAATAGATCTGAATACTTCTTCCACCACTGAGTAGTGTACGGCACTACAATACTGTATTGAATAGTACTTTGGTAGTAGTAGTAGTAGTAGTAGTAGTAGTAGTAGTAGTAGCATCACTTGGGATATTAGCAGTGTCAGTAGTAGTATTATTCACATTATTAACGTTGTGAGTTGATATCTAACTGACATGTGATTTTCACTTCCTCATCTGTTTCCATCAGAAATGTCACGTCAGCGTTTCTGAGAACAAACCGAGACGTTTTTCACAAGAAGAAGTCATTCACAATAATGTAATATATATATATATATATATGACACCCGATATATATACTATAAATATATTTGTACTCATGTATTTCACCCCCTCTTCTTCTTCCTGTAATCTGCAGAAGTAACGCTAGATATGTTAATATGTGCAGGATTTAACACTGATAGAAGTGAAGAAGAGTATTTCTTGTTGGTAAAAAGAACACAGGTGGAGGTTTTACACAAAGAGTGCCAAGAAGAAGAAGTGGGCCGAGTATGATTCCCTGAGGAACCCCGAAGGAGAGGAAAGTAACTAAGTACATGTAATCACGTCCTATTTTAGTTCCATTACAGTAACTTGAGTATTTTCAATGTAATGCTGCATTTTACTTCTACATACTCCACTTCTTTTCAGAGTGAATATATTTACTTTTTTCTGCACTACTTGTATTTGCAGCTATAGTTAGTATACTTACTTTGTTTTTGCAGTATTGTGGATTAGAGGCCCGGCACACCCACACAGGTGTTTTCAGTGAAAAGGATCATTTACTAATATTTGACATTTTACAACACAGGACTGCAAAAATAAAATGTAAATTGTGTAAGAATGATGTCCACGAAATTGAAGTCTGATTTGAGGAATTTCTAAACGAGGACGTTCTGCTTGTTTGATACCGAGTATGCAACACATTCGAGGAAAAGCTGCTGCAGAGACGAGGAAGTGAAAACAGGGAAAGAACAATTACTTAGCCAGACAATTTTGTCTTCATTGATAGTATTTATATTTTGTTATGAATTAACTCTTTTACTTTCACTTTTCCCCTTTTTCACAAATCTTTCAACACAGTCGTCTATAAATCTTGTATTGAATAGATATATAAACTTGAAACTGAAGTAAAACTACAAACAATACTTATGTGTACGTAAATATATACCACGATAGTGACTGATACCATTATGTATAGCATACTATGTTATAAATGGTTTTGTATCTGTAAGTTGAGTTGCATAGATGATAATTGAGAATAAAATACAGAAATATATATCTATATATATATATATATATATATATATATATATATATATATATATATATATATATATATATATATAATACAATTATTATTGTTATAATTATTTTTAGAATGAAAAGTCAAACATTAGAGGTAGTAATGATAATCACTTTTTGAAGATGTGTAAAGACATTTTAAAGTAAAAAGTAACAATAGTGAAGTGTAGAAAATACGATCACAAGTAAGAGTATTCAAAATCTTAATGAGTAAAGGTACAGAAGTATTAGCATTAAAATATACTTCAAGTACTCATTATGCAGAATGGCCCATTTCAGATTAATATATATTATATTACTGGATTAGAATGATTGTGTTCATCACTTTAATGTTGAGCTGTACTTCATGTTGAGTAAATTAATATATATAATAATTTAATAGTTGATTTATATTTAGTTTTAATAACCTGAATCTGCATAGTTGCTTAAGATATCATCATATATTATATTATATTAGATAAAGCCGCACAAAGTGAAAACATTGAAGTACAAAAACCTCAAGATTGTACTTTAAGTACACTTGAGTAATACATGTATGTTTGGTGTTTCCCATTAGTTCCTCATTCCCATAAATATAATTCTGTATTTAAACTTTGACTTTTTTAAAACCAGTACACTTACATTTGTCTTAATCATTCATTTATTTGTTATTACAATATGTTGTAATGAAGTTCCCACAGCGACATCAGGAAGATGCCCTGCAGCACCAAGAGAGATGTAAGAATCACATTAAGTAATGTTTATTAATTTAGACTTTGGGGATTTCAGTTCACGTTCAACAAACTCAAATTAATCACATTTCAGTTGAACACACGCAGACGTACTAACAACCGATCCTGAAACAGCCCAGCCTATTTATTACTGTTATTTAACTCTTTTTAAAACTTATCTAATACCATTTACTGTACATATACCCCGTATTTATAGTGTTTTTATATTTTTAGTGTGTTTTTATTTCCTAAACTGTTGACTCAGAGCCCTGCACAAGCATCCTAATGTGTCTGGACTGTTGGTCGAGGCACAAATAGCAAATTAAAAACCTTGAACAGTGTGTGTCTCAATACCGCCACCTAGTGGACCCCAACGTGTAGAGACAGCTGACGGAGTTTTTCATGACTTCATGTCACAACCATACTTGGATATTGTAACAATGCATAGTGCGTTTTATACAATGAGCAACACTATTATCATACTTTTGTGCAATACTGCTACTATATTTTGTGCCTTATTTTTATTTATTTTTAACCTTAAGTTTATTGTAATTCTGTGTGTAAAATAAGCTTTTCATTGTACAGAGTAACTGTCTGTTATCTGTGCATATGACAATACAAATATCTTGAATCTCTTATCTATATATACATATAAACATGATGGTAACTAGGTCTCTCTCTCAAAATGGACATTTATATTACACACATATACAGTATACACTGTACATGTATCTCTGTATCACTTATCGTTATTTGGAAAAACGACAACAACAATAGGCATATTTCATTTTAAGCTTTTTATTGGTTAGGTCGTCCTAATTTAATTTCAAATATTTAAATTAAACTTTCTTTTTAAATATTGTATTTGAAGAGGAAAACATAACTAAAAGCATTCATTCACGCATATCATTTAAAATGTGAAAAAAAAAAAAAAAAAAAAAAAAAATAAAAAAATCACACCAACAACAAACAATAATAATAATTGAAATGGAACACACTATACACAACTGAATCTATCAATCTTTTAAGAACTGGTGCAACTTGGGCCAGAACCAACACGCCGCTGAGCTCGTCTGGTCGTCCAGTCCGGTGAGCCGCTCTGCTACCTTCATGTCTCTGATTCTCTGTGGGGTTTCCCTGCAGTTTCTCCAGGGGGCCGAGTGAGGGCTGTGATGAGAGGAGGAGGAGGAGGAGGAGGAAGAGGAGGAAGCGCCGGATCCGATCGTGGCGTTTCGTCTCATCTAAAAACCAAAGGTGTTCTCGCCGCTGTAAGCTACGTACAAAAAGCCGTCCTCGTCCTTCTCCTTCTCGTACAGCTGCCCCATCGTGATGCTGCAACAGGAAGGAGACGCAGCCGTTATTGATCCGGACAGCCGATCAGCTCACGTGACCAGATACCTTTCAACTAACCGTAAAAGTCGGGTTACAAGCCGCTCCTACCTCCGATCAGTGTCCCGCTGTAGCAAGCTAGGAGCAGCGCTGCCACTAGCTCCCCGCTCCTGCTGCTAGCTCCCCGCTCCTGCCACTAGCTCCCCGCTCCTGCTGCTAGCTCCCCACTCCTGCTGCTAGCTCCCCGCTCCTGCTGCTAGCTCCCCGCTCCTGCTGCTACTTCCCCTCTGCCCAAGTCGGGTGTCAAGCCGGGGCTGGTCCCGCTACCTTCGGTGGTTGTCGGGGAGCTAGCGGAGCGGAAGTTAGCGGAGAGCTAGCGGAGAGCTAGCGGAAGTTAGCGGGGAACTAGCATGAGCGCCAGCTGGCTATAGCGGGGAGCAAAAGAGGACACTGACCGACGGTAGTAGCGGCGTGTAACCCAACTTTTACGGTATTCTGAAAGACAACATCCCCAAACACTAATATTCTGATTAAGGTTTTTATTCTATGTTAATATTTAGATATTTTATTGATAAGTAGGATTGTTCAGTTATTCTAGAAGTTTGCTTATTTACTGTATGTCAAAATAGCTTTTTATTTTGACCGATAGACGATAGTTGTTGTTGAGAATACTTAGTTTTTTTAATTGGATAACACTGTGGGCACATTCTGCCTTACCGGTTGAGTCTTTTTAAAAGGTGAAACAACGAATATCAAAGAAACAGAACTTCTATTAAATCATTTATTCTCTGCGCAGGGAAGAGTCCCTATGAGTGACGAGTGGTTGATTACTTGTACCAGGTGCGGGGGATGGGAGGCCATTTGCTTTGTAAACTGCAGGAGAGAGGAAGATTTGCATACAGAGGTTTGTGAAAAATAAAATACAACTAAGGATTTCAGTATCAACCAATGGGATTGGAGCTGAAAGCCACAGAGTAGAAACCGAAGACTATAAGCTCGGATAGTTTGGTTTCTGCACCAGAGCTTCTCTGCATTGTGTGAAACTTTAAAGCCGCTGTCCTCAGAGGTCTTGTTTCTCTGTGACGGAGCTAAAAATACAGACAGAAAGTGCCGAGTCACGGCCGGTCTGAGGAGCGATGGTGCAGCTCCTGCTCGCCGTGTCACCGTGGATCCGCCTGAATGTTGAGGGCTTACAGCACAGTAACTCCAGGCCTTTGGCCTCAAGAGGATCGTGTCATTCTCCTTACTCAAAACCAAAACATTCTCCGCTTTGCATTTTCTTCTTTTAAATCTAATTTATTTCAACAAACATTCACTTTTCCTAAACTGGCATTATAATGGAGGAGCAGTCACACGGGTAATAATTGAGATAAAAAGCCAGTAATAACTGCTAGGATCCCCAATAACATGACAGTAATAACTGCTAGGATCCCCAATAACATGGCAGTAATAACTGCTAGGATCCCCAATAACATGACAGTAATAACTGCTAGGATCCCCAATAACATGACAGTAATAACTGCTAGAATCCCCAATAACATGACAGTAATAACTGCTAGGATCCCCAATAACATGACAGTAATAACTGCTAGGATCCCCAATAACATGACAGTAATAACTGCTAGGATCCCCAATAACATGACAGTAATAACTGCTAGGATCCCCAATAACATGACAGTAATAACTGCTAGAATCCCCAATAACATGACAGTAATAACTGCTAGGATCCCCAATAACATGACAGTAATAACTGCTAGAATCCCAATAACATGACAGTAATAACTGCTAGGATCCCCAGTAAAATGACATAATCATCCTTCAGAATCCCCTCACCTGGACTGGGGCACCGTCTTGTCCACGAACAGGAAGATGGCCTTCTCGGAGGGCAGCTGGATGCGCTTCCTGATGATCCACATGAACTGAGCCACCGTGATGTCGGAGGGGACCAGGTACTTCCTCTTGTCGATGTCCACGATCTGCGAGCCCGACACTTTCTCCACGATCACCTGGCGGAACGCACACAGACGGCGTGAGAACGGGCCGACCGCCGAGCCGGCGCACGGCGGTCGGCACAGCAGAGTCACTCACCGGGACGCGGTCAGGGTACTTGCTGCGGATCTTGGCCGACTCTATGCACCGATGTTCTGGTGGGAAGAAAGAAAGAAAGCAGCGTTACATCAATGATCACATGGAGGCAGAAGCAGGGGTCAGACCATGACGTTTAACCAAATGTCCATGACCAAACATGTTGTGAAATCTGGGTGTAAACAGTAAAAAGTGAGTAAATGTAGTATTTAAACTAACAATGAGAACACAAAGCATACAGTAAACCTTAAATGACTCACATAATAAAAATAATTTGAGCGTCTTTCTTTTAAAAGCATTTTAATTATTTCAAACTTTTTTTTTTTAAAGGACTTTTCCAGGCCTGGAGATAACCATTTTAAAATTCCATGACTTTTCCAGGTTTTCCATGACCGTATGAACTCTGCATCTAGAAAACTCACGGGAGATTAAATCGATAATGAAAATAATCGCTAGCAACATAAACTACAAATCCCAGGTACAGGGTTCATACACATCTTGACCAATAGATTTCCATGACTTTAAAACAAATTTCCATGACTTTTAACCAAATGTCCATTACAAACATGTTGTGAAATCTGGGTGTAAACAGTAAAAAGTGAGTAAATGTAGTATTTAAACTAACAATGAGAATACAAAGCATACAGTAAACCTTAAATGACTCAAATGAATGAGACAATAGTTTGTTTAAAAGAATAAACATTTATATAGATGCCTGTATGTATGCCTGCTTATATTTTGAGAGTCTTTCTTTTAAAAGCATATTAATTATTTCGAACTCAGCGTAAATGAACGACATGAACACATGAATATAACACATTTAAATGACTTTTACTAAACTTTTGGGATTTTATTTTTTTCAAGGTCTTTTCCAGGCCTGGAAATAATCATTTTAAACCTCCAGGACCTTCCCAGGTTCCCCATGAGCGTAAGAACCTGCAGAATGCTCGTTCTCGCGCTGGGCTTCGTCTTGTGAGCCGACAAGAGAGAGACGGCGATGGACAGAGATCAATATTTAACAGAAGTAGAGTCCAGTCACTTAAGAGGGTGAAAGTGCATCATCAATAAAACACCAGCGCGTTCACTCGTTGTGTTTTTACCTCTGGAACATAATCCTGCAGAAACCCATCATCAATTATTATTAAATATTTAACTTCTTTCCTCAAATTTTTACTTGATGTTAATTTTTATTATTATTCTCCTGAATTGTCTTATTTACGCTCCTATAATCGGCATTAAAATGTGAGTTTTAACCAATTAGAAGGAAGATTCAAAGACATGCTCCTCTTAAAAGACAGTAAAAAAAATAATGTGTAAATTTTAAATGTACACAGACTAAAGGGACTACATTAAAGTTACATTATTTTATGCTCCTGAAACGATTAATAAATAGGCATTAAAATGACTTCTGATAATTAGAAATGTACTTTATACTTTGATTATTAATACTTTAACACTATTTTATGTTTAGACTAATGTATCTGTACGATCAATCAGACATTTACATATCACTTCACTTTAAATATACACTTAAACAGTTTAATAACATTCTTCTGTTAAAGTACTCTTCATTTGTTTGTTTATTATATTGTTAACTCTAATATTGGTATTGTTAAATACTTTCTTACACTATTGCCCAGTGTGTTTACCAGCAGTCCAAATTCCTCCTATGTGCAAACACACTTGGCAATAAACATCCTCTCTCACAGGAAGCAGAGGGGTTTATGGGTAATGTAGTCTCAGCACTGACACCAACAATAACAACTGTGGTGGAGAGATGCCAAACGCCGGTTTTACACTTTTAACATGTAAAATGTGAAGCCCACATTATTTCTCAACACTATTAATAATATCATAATTAATAAACATGTAAACTGCGCATTAAAGGTTATTTTTAAAGTATGATAAACAACTACTTGCTACCGCCAGCTAGCCTGTCAACAGGAAATAAATATAGATTATGAATGTTACAACATTTTAGGATCACAATAGTCATAATTACACCATCAAATTTAGTTTCAGATCAATAAACGCAAAGAACTGCTTTGCTTCCTGACTCTCAAATGTTTCAGCATAATTAATGAGAGTATGTAAACTACTTAAGACAAAGTATGCTGTTTTAAGGATTTAGGAACCTAAAAACATTTGTCTTCACGTTTGTGGAAACAATAAGTTTATTTATAGATAAAACAAATCTGAATTAATGATATTACACTAAAATGTGAGGTGAAAGCCTGCAGGCCTCACAACTTTTCCTTTGGTCCCGTCGGGCCTCCAGTTGATGGCAAACTGGAAGCTCGGGGATGAAACCCGTTCATCTTGATAAAACAGACACAGGTTCGATCCCCAGGCGGCGGGCTGTGACCCAATGCAGAGAGGAGGCTTCAGCAGCTTAACGCGCCTGCACCTCCAGCCTGAATACGAACAAAGACACGGTGCTATTTCACCGACAACGCGTCAGATGTAAGGCCAGCTAACGTGTGCACCAGCTGACATTAATACACAACATTTATATTTATGTTTATGCACAGAATAAACCCCAGAGCCTTCTCTGGAGACAAAAGCCTGCACAGGCCAGCGCGTGCCACCACCTTGTTATGAAGGCTTTACGTAACTGCACACCCGAATTTAACCCACACCTGCGCACAAATTGAGCATTTAACTTTATACACAATTAAATAGGGTTTTAAATGTGTGTTATCGATGCAAAAGTCCTCCCTGCCTCACCCAAGGAGTGATCCTCTTTGAACATCCATTTCATGTTTCCGGGGCTCTTTGCTCGCGCGAGGCAGCTGGAAAGGTCACAATAAACACGAGATGTTAAATGTATTTTCTGAATATGATTCGTCAGAGTTTAAGCCTCTGTTTAGCGTGACTGTTTTAAAAAAAAATGAGCGCACGAGACGGACGCAGCACAGCTGTGTAACACTTCGGAGCTAAAACAACAAACAACAATCTCCTCTTCGCGATCAGTCTGCTGCCCGGGGACGGTGACGTCACAGCCGGATTGGTCCATTCCGCCGCGCACCTGAGGGGTGCGTCGGCGGGAAAGAAACTGGGACACGCTGAGTTTCTTCACACTTTGAGGATTAAAATCAAATACGAATATTTATTTTAGTTGGAGACTATGATGTTTATTGTTTTATGTTCAGAATTCACGTTGTGTTTGCTTTTTAAATGGCAACCCTTTGACATGGTTCCCCTGTTCATTATATGTGGTCCTACCCTCTGCGAAGAACATAAACATAACCATATCCTACAGTATCGCCTAGTTAAAGGTGCAATTCACGATTACTTTCACTAGCAATCACTCTGTTGATTTTTTTTAATTTATGAAATAACAGAAAATGGGAGAAATAGCCATCACAACATCCCAGAGTCCAACAATTAAGATATTCAGTTTTTAGAGATATAAAAACGTCAATAAAAACGTATTGGTACCTGTGGGAGGATACAGGATACAAACACATTGCACAGAAATGTGTATATCTGTACAAAATAGACAGTATTTCTTCCACTGACATGCATGATCCGTTAAATTAACATACACAATTGTCAACAGAGGAACAAAATGTAATTTTCTGAAGGTTTCAACAAAAAACTAAACTTAAGAAACTTAAAAAGTTGCACTTACTGTTTCTTTCCGCAATATAGTATATTATTGTATAGTTTAGTATAAAATAGTAAAGTGTTGCATTGTATAGTATAGCGTAGTATAGCATACGACAGCAAAGTATAGTATGGCCTTGTATATTATAGCATAGTAGGGTTATTTATAGTATATTGTAGTATCGTATAGTCTTGTGTATTACAGGATAGTATAGCATTGTATTGGATCGTACAGTATAATATTGAATAGTAGAGTATTGTTAAGTATACCATATTATAGTATAGTATATTGTTGTAAAGTATATTGTAGTAAAGTATATTGTAGTAACGTATATTGTAGTAAAGTAGTCTTGTGTATTACAGGATAGTATATTATAGTATAGAATAGTATAGCATAGTTTAGAATAGTATAGTATAGTATTGTTAGGTATACCATATTCTAGTATAAGATAGTATACTACAGTATAGTATAGTATAGTTTAGCCTCAATTAAAGTATAGCGTAGTAAAGTGTTGTATAGTATATTATATTAAAGTCTGGTATAGTATAACATAGGCAGCTTCGTCGGCTGAAGAGGAGGCCAGAGATGGGGACAGGATTCTGTAAACCAGAAACACACTGACGAGGGAGACCAGCTAAGAAGAGCTACACTGAAAAGCTGGGGACAGTTTTCAGCCAACGACCTCGTCAGTTAGGAGAGGCCTGGAGGTCCTCATGAACTACAGGAGACCATCCCCCCACTGAGGACAATCACCAACTGGCTGACGACCTGGATGTCTTGTATTGCAGGTTTGAAAAGCCCACTTCCACCTCGCCCAACTGCCCCAACAAGAAATCCTCCATCCCAGGATCACATGACCACAGACCCGTCGCCCTGACGTCTGTGGTCATGAAGGCCTCTGAGAGGCTGGTGTTGACCCACCTGAAGGACATCACAGTGTTGCATCACAGGGTTGCCTGGTAGGCGAACTGCAGGGGGCCCTGCTGGACCCCCTGCAGTTCGCCTGGTGGATGATGTAATCAACATGTGACTGCACCATATGCTGCAACACCTCGACTCAGCAGGGACTCATGCAATGGTCCTGGTGGTGGACTTCAGCTGGGCATTCAACATGTTAGTTAAATGTTAATGTTGATGCTTAGTTCTGTGTTCTACTCTGTTGTCTTTCTCTTTTCAGCAGCCCGCTGCTCCTAAAGGGCTTTGGATGGATTAAATGCAGAGACCGCATTTCATATATGTATGTAAAAAGTATGTAATATGACAAAATAAAGTGTATTCTTCTTGTTCTTCTTCTTCTTCTTCTTGTTCTTCTTGTTCTTGTTCTTGTTCTTCTTGTTGTTCTTGTTCTTGCTCTTCTTGTTCTTGTTGTTGTTCTTGTTGTTGTTGTTCTTGTTGTTGTTGTTCTTGTTGTTTTTGTTCTTGTTGTTCTTGTTGTTCTTGTTCTTGTTCTTGCTTTTTTTGTTCTTGTTGTTGTTCTTATTGTTGTTCTTATTGTTCTTGTTGTTCTTGTTCTTGCTCTTCTTGTTCTTGTTGTTGTTCTTGTTGTTGTTCTTGTTGTTGTTGTTCTTGTTGTTTTTGTTCTTGTTGTTCTTGTTGTTCTTGTTGTTCTTGTTCTTGCTTTTTTTGTTCTTGTTGTTGTTCTTATTGTTGTTCTTATTGTTCTTGTTGTTCTTGTTCTTGCTCTTGTTGTTCTTGTTGTTGTTCTTATTGTTCTTGTTGTTCTTGTTCTTGTTGTTCTTGTTCTTGCTCTTCTTGTTCTTGTTGTTGTTCTTGTTGTTGTTCTTCTTCTTGTTGTTTTTGTTCTTGTTGTTCTTGTTGTTCTTGTTCTTGTTCTTGTTGTTCTTGTTGTTGTTCTTGTTGTTCTTCTTGTTGTTCTTCTTGTTGTTGTTGTTCTTCTTCTTAATGTCTTTTTGTTATAATAATATAATATAATATGTACATAGGTACGAAGAGAACAAGGTGTAAGCGGAGTAAAATTCCATGTATGTGTACACACACAAGGCCAATAAAGCTGATTCTGATTCTGATATATAACTTTTAGTCTTCTGTCTTCAATATGTAAACACAACATTTACATGTTTTGCATCTAAATAGAAATAGAAGTTCCAGTAATTTAAATAGTCTTTATTTCAGCGCCCATACATTGGCATCCACATGAGAACAGAAACGTTCTACTTCCGTCCGTCCGGAGCTTTCGTCTGGTTGTCCGGCGGCAGCGGTTTCCCCAGATGGTGTCCCGTGGTGATGCCGTACGGCCGCGACTCTCGCTCCTCTCTCACTTTGGGCCAGAGCTGGAACCCGCCCTGAAAGCTGAGGTCAAACAGCTCACAGGGGGCAAAGGTCAAAGGCTTTTCCGCCAACAGTCCTTTAACCCGGGCTCGCCACCCGTCCAGCATCACAGTTCTCACGGCGTTGGGACTGTGAGCCGGACTCCAGAATATCTGAGGAGCGAGAACCTGAAAGCCACAGAAGTGCAAAGTGCCGTTCTGGAGAAAATACAAGACACACAAGTTAACAACCGTCCACCAACACAGAACACATTTGAATCCTTATAGATTATATTTATATCATTGTTTTTTGCAAAAACAAATTAGTTTACAGCTGAGATGCAGACAAGAAGCTGCTGGAATCAGACCAGGATATGATCATGTGGTGTTTACAACAAGATCACCATTTCGCCCTGAGATTCATTCATGAGTGCTATGAATTACGGCAAAGTTTAACACAACTTCCAACCCTTTAAGGTGCAGGGTGTAGTTCTTGGCGCCATCTAGTGGCGAGGCTGCAGATTACAGCCGACTGACATTTCCCCCGTGTGCTGAGCGTGTCGGAGAACGTTGACCGGCGTAAAAAACACGGAGGTCCCGATCTGGAGCCAGTGGTTTGTTTGTCCGTTGTGGGCGACCGGCTCCGGGAAAAGGACGCATTACAGAATGAGACGGCTCATTCAAAGGTAATTAAAACACAACAATTCTTATTTTAAGGTTATTAAACACTAAAGAAAACAATAATATTGCATTTCTGCTAATGACAATATTAGCGTCCGTATTGATGTGTTTCAAAGCGTTAGTCATATCTTTTAGTTTACGGCTCAAAAAACACTTTGTTTGCAGTGTGCAGTAGAATCACAGACAATCCCTTTATTGATTCTTTTATTGTGTTGTAAAATACTTATTTTATTTAACTCTAGCTGTTTTAATGCCACTTATGTTCCGTCATGTTGCGTTTTATCTTCAGGTCCAAATCTTGCCTTTCTAGTGCAAAGTATTAATTACCGTAAAAGTTGGGTTACACGCCGCTACTACCTTCGGTCAGAGTCCCCGTTTGCTCCCCGCTGTAGCCAGCTGGCGCTCATGCTAGCTCTCCGCTAACTTCCGCTAGCGCTCCGTTAGCTCCCCGACAACCACCGAAGGTAGCGGGACCAGCCCCGGCTTGACACCCGACTTGGGCAGAGGGGACGCGGGCAGTAGCAGCAGGAACGGGGAGCTAGCAGTAGGAGCGGGGAGCTAGCAGCAGGATTGGGGCGCTAACAGTAGGAGCGGGGAGCTAGCTAGCGCTGCTCCTAGCTTGCTACAGCGGGACACTGATCGGAGGTAGGAGCGGCTTGTAACCCGACTTTTACGGCAAATATATTCCATCTCCAGAGCTGGGTCCACCATTGCTTGGTGCTGCACTGGTAACAGAAAATATAAAAATAAATGGCTAAGCTTGCACTTCACAAGAGATTCGATTGGCAGTTTATCATCTCAAACGATTCCAACACCCAACAACTTAATGAGATGACATGTTTTAAAGCGTACCTTCCGTCCATTACTCGGAGGTAATTCCTGTCTCCTTAGTTTTTTCCTCCAGCGATCCAGGGATGTACATACAAGAGCTAGTGTGTTGTGTTCACCTGCAGAGGCCAGAGGGCGATGTTGATGTCTCCATTGATGCCGTCCGGCTGGTACATCGACTGTGTGGCTCCAGTAGTGAAGCACAACATCGCCTTCTTGTCCTTCACGGAAACATACAAACACACGTTTAGTTCAGCATGAAAGTGGAGGCTGCCGTTTACACACAAGGGAAAATACAATAAAACTATTTTAATGATATATGTATGTTTTAATATCTGACAAATACTGTACATTAATACATATTGCAATGTGTTAATTATTACATTATTGTTTACTATCAATGTTAAATAGTGGGAATTGAAGTGAAGTGAAGTGATTTTATAAATCATGGTTATTATTAACAAATACTTAATATAGTATATAAATATGTGACAATGTGTGCAATTCTGTTAATGAAATGTGTACTAAAGTAATCATAATGTAATGGTTATTGACATTTTTGACATTTATCAGCTATGATACAATATATAATTTATACATTAATGATTTCATATTAAACAAACTAATGATAAAAAACACATTACAATTAATACAAACAATTGTAATTATCATTTCATTGTTTGTTAGCATTAAAATAAGTATTAACTAAAGAATCATTTAGTATTAGTGTACCATATATGTTAATAATAGTTCATATAAAGTGGTATCCTCCGTGTAGATAGATGTGCTGTCCAGAGGAGAGACGGACCTTGAACACCCCGTGATTGTAGATCTTCTCCAGGGAGAAAGCGAAGCCTTGTGTGAGAACTCGGTCTATCCAGCCCTTCATGATGGCCGGCACACTGAACCAGTACAAAGGAAACTGGGAGAAGAGACAGACAAATATATTTACATTTTTATACTTTATTGTGTTATTTCTCCCAAGTTTTATTTATTTATTTGCTTGTTTTCTCACTTAATTCTATGTTTTTAACTGTAGAAAAGTTAAAGTTAAAAACACGGACCGGTCAGTACTGTTAGAGACCTGTCAATCACAGTAAGCCCCGCCCCTAAAGCGTCCCCTGCTTTATGGTCTGTTTGACTCTAAATGACCATAATTTACTAAATGAACATCATGCTGTATTGAAGAAGACTTGAAACTAGAGATTGAGACATAAACTCATGTTTACAATGTTTACTGAGGGAATAAATCAAGAGAAGTCGAGTCATTTATATAGACTTCTATACAACTAGAGGAGTCACCCCCTGGTGGTCAGGAGAGAGAATGCAGCTTTAACACATGAAGCATAGACTTCTATACAACCAGAGGAGTAACCACCTGGTGGTCAGGAGAGAGAAGGCAGCTTTAACACTTAATGCATATACTTCTATACAACCAGAGGAGTCGCCCCTGGTGGTCAGGAGAGAGAAGGCAGCTTTAACAGTTGAAGCATGTACTTCTATACAACCAGAGGAGTCGCCCCCTGGTGATCAGAGAGAATGCAGCTTTAACACATGAAGCATAGACTTCTATACAACCAGAGGAGTCGTCCCTTGGTGGTCAGTAGAGAGAATGCATGTTCTTCAGCATTGACTTTACTATTCAGAAGATGAAGTCGCCACCTGGGAGAAACTATTGCGATGTCAGTGACCTCTGACCTGGAAGATGATGAGCTCAGCCTCCTCTACTTTGCGCTGCTCGGCCTTGATGTCGTCGCTGAGGCGGCCTTCCATCCAGGCATGCATGGTCTCCTCTCCATACTGGAAAAGCTCCAGGTTCTTCAGGTCACCTGAACACAACACACTCTGTCAGAACTGCAACAACACAAAACAGTGAATGTTTAGTGAACACAAAAAAACAACAACAGCATGGCCCCGGGTCTCGAGAAGGGATAATATGTGAGGTCACCGATGACGTCGTCCTGCGTGCAGTTGGCTTTGAAGTTCGCGGCGTACAGGTCGGACACCAGCACCCTGAAGCCCTGCGCCGCCAGCTCCTGCTCCGTCACGGCGCGCACCGCCGCGTTGAACGAAGCCGGACTCTGGTGGGCGTACACGATGAGGGCCGTCTTCTGAGCTGTGTGATAAATACGTGGGTTATGGTTCGGCTGTACTTGCATCCACCGATCATTTTACTTCCATAGAAGAAGTGGGCGTCACCCATTGCTTTTTGGAGCCTCGAGTTTAGCATGTTGGCCGTAGCCATCTTGTTTTTATTTGTATTTACTTTAATTCATAAAAGCATAAAATATTACAGTGTGAAATATCATAGTTTAAAAACTGTATGCAACATTGACGAGTACATAAAGAAACATTCATTGATCTGCACAATCTACATTTTTGCAATTAATATTATTTTACGACAAAGAATCTGACAAAATTGGTCAGAGCAGCAGGAGAGAAACACATTCATAAATATTATAGATTTTAAGTTATGCCCTACATTTTTTATTGATTAAATGGGGTCACACATATGATCAAACCAAAAACTATTGCCTCCTGATTTCTTCAATTTGAAACCTATGGAGCCAAATCTGGATCAAATGTTTTGTTCATTTGAAAAAAAAAAGATTCGATACTGTAAAAAAAAAGTAAAAGTTGAAAATATCAAATCTGCTACTGAAAACTGAAAAAATATATTTTATAAAATAAAATAAAAAACAGAACTGAATCAAAATTATATTTAACCCCCCAAAAAGTGTTCATACACTCATTTTCATTTAGAATACATTGTTGAATTTTTAAAAGTTCAACAACAAAACTTGATTTTTCAGCTTCAAATCTTTTTTTCAAATGAACAAAACATTTGACCGGCACATGGCTCCGTAAAAAGAGCACTTTTTAGCCAGAGTTTGGTTTGTCTGGAGAAAGTGTGTGTGTGTGTGTGTGTGTGTGTGTGTGTGTGTGTGTGTGTGTGTGTGTGTGTGTGTGTGTGTGTGTATGTGTGTGTGAGAGAGAGAGAAACAGACTTACAGGAAGTGAAAGCAGGAGACGAGTAGATTCTTACCCATGTTGTGTGTCTGCTGGACCCGTCCGCTCTGTAGATCTGGTCCCTGTAAACCTGGTCCCCGTCTGCTCTGTAGATCTGGTCCCTGTAAACCTGGTCCCCGTCTGCTCTGTAGATCTGGTCCCCAGTGGCTTTTATAGACTCCAAGGCATGCTTTGCGTGAGAAATATGGCTCGATATCAGATGAAGCAAAGGTCCCTCAGTCACGACTAAAAAATGTCTGCTGTCAAACTGTAGAACCGGTTTAGTTGATTGCCTTGAAAGGGAGAAGTGTTTGTCTAGGTGTGTGTGTAGTGTGTGTGTGTGTGTGTGTGTGTGTGTGTGTGTGTGTGTGTGTGTGTGTGTGTGTGTGTGTGTGTGTGTGTGTGTGTGCGTGATAAGTGGGATAAGATTGGTTTCATTTGGTCTGGAAAAGAATGTTTGGGTCACTTTCAAGGGATTATCCGGCGGGGTCATGTGGTTTAATAAACTCTTTAATCCGACTTAATTTCACCTCGTTAGAAGAAAAGCGGAGGAAGGCGTCAGGTTAGTGATGCCTGAGCTGCTCCGTCTCGTCCTCGTGTTGCATGTCACCTGTCACCGGTTTCCCTAGAGCTGCAGAGGCGGGGAGAAACCCTTTCAAACACTTTATGTATGTATTTTCCCCTCATTGTTTTTTTTTATTAATTTATTTTGTGTTGGATTTGTTATCTATTATGTCAGGTTAGTTCTCTTTTTAAACTTATTTATTATTATTATTATGGATTTGATGAAGTCTTATGTGTGTGTTTTTTCACATACCATGTACTGTGCCAACATGGAGGCTCAGAAAAACAGACGTCATGTGATAACGAGGAACAGAGACATGTAGGCATCCCCTCTCATGACTATCAGAAGGTCACTTGAAAAGCAAAGTAAGTCAATGAGAAGTCACTTGCGTTTACACAGTATGTGATTAATAAACCGAACATATGATTATTAATATAATTATTTATATTTATAATTAGGTTTTCAAAAGGATTATTTATAAAACGATTTTTGAGGGTTACAAGTGTGAATGCAATATATGTATATGGAAGATGTATGTCTACATTTTATTTATTATTATTTATTTATTTTTTCTTCATTTCGAATGAATTATCTGATTTAATTGTTAATAATAATTTAGGATAGGAATATATAAGCATTTTTTGCTTCTACCTATACCGTTTCAGTCTTTCTGTTTTGTATACATAATATTGTATGACTGAATAAAACACACAAACAAACAACAATTATTAATATAACAGTGAAACAGTAATTGATTAAGAGTAAATACGTTTTTTCTTCCAACACCATGGTTTCTTCGTTTTCTGGCTTTTATTTTGACATGGAAAAAAGGATGTGCAAAAAACTAAATTGGCGCATATTTCGAGTTTGGTTTTCTCTTTTTGCCGTTTTTGGATTCAGAAAAACGAAGAAAACGAAGAAACCATGGTATTTCCGTGTTTCCGTGTTTTCGAAAGAACCATAAAAACAAGCGAACAAAACGTACACGGACCAATGTGGTGCACTTTTGTAAAGGTAGATCTCAAACTGTGAGATGGTGGAGGCCTCACAAATCTGACTGGCTCGTAGAATCACATGTTTTGTGACTGAAGCAGCCCACGAAAAAAGAAAAAGAAAGACGGGTTTGTCTTGGTCGGGACGCCAGAGGCCCAGATGTCCGTAGCTTTTAAAACCCGACAACTTAAAACCACGTGGCAGAAGACAGGGAGTGGATGGTGGCGGTTGGAACGCGTCCAAGCCGCCGGTTATCCTGCTTATGTCTGCTCCTCACCTGGAGCAGGAATGTCACCTGAACACTTCTGCCACCTGGCGATCAGCTGACTGAGCTCAGAGCTGCTCAGACTACCTGAAGGGTATTTAGACCCTTTATGAAGTAGAATGCATGTAGAAGTACAAAAATACTCCAATCTACAAGATTCAGGAAAAAAAAACACTTTAAAATCCCCTACTATCAAAATAGTTTGTGGTAATCTTTTAAAAGGCACAGTGGTATTTTATATATATATATATATATATATATATATATATATATATATATATATATATATATATATATATATATATATAAACTAACTTTGATGCCCGTTCTAAATATGTGATTGTATCCCACATTCATCTGTGCATATACGTGCGTGTATGTGCGTGCGTTTGCTGTTAGTAGAACATGCTTTTCTTCATTTGCATGTGTGTGTGTGTGTGTGTGTGTGTGTGTGCGTGTGTGTTTGTTTCTCACCTCTCCTCTCTGCTGCTTACACAAGATTTCCCCCTTATCTCTCGCTTGCCCCCTCCTCACATCCGCCAGATTCCTGATGTCTTTGTGCTTTCTGCACTTGGTTTTCGTCCCACTGTGGACACTCAAAAAGTCCAATGTCTCTGGTGGCATTTGTGTAGCTATCTGCCTGTGATGACGGCGTCCACGTCCACGTCCGTTCCTTTGCTTAGTGCCGTCAATGATTAACAGATCGACTCATTTTGGAAACTGGACTGTGATTCCAGCGCAGAGTTCAAAGGTTCCAATCAGATATGACAAACAAGCAGAGTTTCTCTGGTCAAGACAAAATGCCTCCATTCGTTTATTCATGCTTGCGCAAGCAGGGAGAAATCTCAACAGACATGAATCAGCAATGCCTGTCAGGGTTTTCACACAAATCATCCATCCGACAGTCAGTTATATACATTTTCAAATGACCATCCCTTTAAGACCCATCTCATCTCTAATTGGTTCCCACTGGACCGGACATGTGATATACATTGAACTGTGTGTTCCACGTCAACACACACATTGAAGATCTTCCACGTGACTTGTACTTTGACCTGATCCTATATTATATTTTTAACCAATCCACTGTCTCCTTAGAGTCTGTCTTAGAGTTCTTATCAGCTGGTTTGAACTTGAGTAGCTTCAAAACCTATGTTTATCAGTCTCTCCAAGTCTACTTGCACGTTAATCATCAATCTGGCCCTGAATATAGACCTCGGTGTAGTCCTGGTCCTCTACAGACCTCAGTGTAGTCCTGGTCCTCTACAGACCTCAGTGTAGTCCTGGTCCTCTATAGACCTCAGTGTAGTCCTGGTCCTCTACAGACCTCAGTGTAGTCCTGGTCCTCTACAGACCTCAGTGTAGTCCTGGTCCTCTATAGACCTCAGTGTAGTCCTGGTCCTCTACAGACCTCAGTGTAGTCCTGGTCCTCTACAGACCTCAGTCTAGTCCTGGTCCTCTGTAGACCTCAGTGTAGTCCTGGTCCTCTATAGACCTCAGTGTAGTCCTGGTCCTCTATAGACCTCAGTCTAGTCCTGGTCCTCTGTAGACCTCAGTCTAGTCCTGGTCCACTACAGACCTCAGTGTAGTCCTGGTCCTCTATAGACCTCAGTGTAGTCCTGGTCCTCTGTAGACCTCAGTGTAGTCCTGGTCCACTACAGACCTCAGTGTAGTCCTGGTCCTCTGTAGACCTCAGTCTAGTCCTGGTCCACTACAGACCTCAGTGTAGTCCTGGTCCTCTGTAGACCTCAGTCTAGTCCTGGTCCACTACAGACCTCAGTGTAGTCCTGGTCCTCTATAGACCTCAGTGTAGTCCTGGTCCTCTACAGACCTCAGTGTAGTCCTGGTCCTCTACAGACCTCAGTGTAGTCCTGGTCCTCTATAGACCTCAGTGTAGTCCTGGTCCTCTACAGACCTCAGTCTAGTCCTGGTCCTCTACAGACCTCAGTCTAGTCCTGGTCCTCTACAGACCTCAGTGTAGTCCTGGTCCTCTACAGACCTCAGTGTAGTCCTGGTCCTCTGTAGACCTCAGTCTAGTCCTGGTCCTCTACAGACCTCAGTGTAGTCCTGGTCCTCTATAGACCTCAGTGTAGTCCTGGTCCTCTACAGACCTCAGTGTAGTCCTGGTCCTCTACAGACCTCAGTCTAGTCCTGGTCCTCTGTAGACCTCAGTGTAGTCCTGGTCCTCTATAGACCTCAGTGTAGTCCTGGTCCTCTATAGACCTCAGTCTAGTCCTGGTCCTCTGTAGACCTCAGTCTAGTCCTGGTCCACTACAGACCTCAGTGTAGTCCTGGTCCTCTATAGACCTCAGTGTAGTCCTGGTCCTCTGTAGACCTCAGTGTAGTCCTGGTCCACTACAGACCTCAGTGTAGTCCTGGTCCTCTGTAGACCTCAGTCTAGTCCTGGTCCACTACAGACCTCAGTGTAGTCCTGGTCCTCTGTAGACCTCAGTCTAGTCCTGGTCCACTACAGACCTCAGTGTAGTCCTGGTCCTCTATAGACCTCAGTGTAGTCCTGGTCCTCTATAGACCTCAGTGTAGTCCTGGTCCTCTACAGACCTCAGTGTAGTCCTGGTCCTCTATAGACCTCAGTGTAGTCCTGGTCCTCTACAGACCTCAGTGTAGTCCTGGTCCTCTATAGACCTCAGTCTAGTTCTGGTCCTCTAGAGACCTCAGTCTAGTCCTGGTCCTCTGTAGACCTCAGTCTAGTCCTGGTCCTCTGTAGACCTCAGTCTAGTCCTGGTCCTCTATAGACCTCAGTGTAGTCCTGGTCCTCTATAGACCTCAGTCTAGTCCTGATCCTCTATAGACCTCAGACTAGTCCTGATCCTCTATAGACCTCAGACTAGTCCTGATCCTCTGTAGACTTGTATGAAAAGTGCTCCAAAAATTAAGTTAATTATATTACATTATAATAAAAGGTGGAGCTCAGGTAAACCACACTGTTGGGTCTTTGTGGATCTGCAAAATAACTGAAATACATTCATGTAGTGGAGTAAAAAGTACAATGTTTTCTTCTGAGATGTCATGGAGTATAAAGTGGAAATAAAACACAAAAAGTCTCTAAAGAATTGTACATAAGTTCAGAACTCGGTTCCCTTTCCACTAATGCATAAACTTCAAGATATTAGTGTTGAAATACTCTTTCATGAAGCATCAAATACCTCTGTCTGCTGTAAACATACAAAAACTCCACTAGAAAGTTACTATAATACTGTTAATAATAATATCTGATCAATCAATGTTGTGTTCAACTCCTCTTTAACGTTTCCTCTAGCGCCATCTTCAGGCCAGAAGTTGTATTTGACCAGTACTGTAGCCCTTTAAGCCCTAACCCTAATATCCTATTTATTGTTTGAGTTGTGTTTAGAGCTTGTACATCGAGATTATATATTATTGTAGCCCTGATTTTTATGTTTAATTTGATACCTAACATGTTTGTTTTTTTGGGGGGGAGGGATTTATACCATACATTAATTAACCATATATCAGGAAAAACAGGTTTTAATTCAAGACCCAAAACCTGCAGAACGAAAGACATATTATATTTTACATTATGTACTTTATATTATGTTGTACATGTACCACTATGTCACAATATTTCCCATTTTATTATATCTCATACCCCGTATTATGTTTCTGTATACAGACAAACACTCGTGTAATTATTTTAATCATAATATTTACTATTCGTGTACACTGTTATAGTAGATGGCATCATATTACTGTTACGTATACTACACTTTGCATATTTTACTTCTACATCTTCAAGGGAAACAACATCCCCTTAAAGGCACAATTGTTAGTATTATTTATACTTTGTATTTATATTTGTTCATATTGTTCTCTCCAGAAAAGGAACAAACCTTGCCCTATCACAGAAACATAATCATATTCCTCCAGTAATACACAATGAACTCGATGTATGAATCCACATTATTCTTTACATGATATAGTACTCTTTGTGTACACCACTTTGTTGACTAATCAGACCTTTATGACACTTTACTTGAGACAGCACTGCAGTATTACTTTAAGTACAACTCGTATACTTCTAATTATTACTTATATTTATTTAACTGTACTTGTTCATGTCCTTGTGACGCTCCAACACCTGTATTTCCTTTCTTGGGAGCATCAAAGGTCTCCTCTCATCTCATCTTATGCGGTGCATCCTGAACCAATCACGTGCGAGGAAAACTGTTTTCCAGGTTTCCAGGAGCTCCCGCTGCTCGGTTGTGACAGTTTTGTTTTCCATTGCGCACCGCTGGTAATCCAGAGAGAGAGAGACGCTGAGAGAGCACAGCAGAGAGGCGGATCCCGGCGTGTAACTGGATCTCATTATTTCCCTCCAACATCGTTCGCTTTTATTCACAGTGAAAACTGGACCGGCGTCACAGTCGGTGGGATTCTCAGAATCAGAGAGTTACCTGTCGCAGGAAAAACACCTGCTTTAGCTTTAGGGTCGCAGAGGGTCGGGAAACGTCCGGAAAGTAAAGGAATAGTTCACCCAAAGGGATAATGTCAGGAATATATATATATATATATATATATATATATATATATATATATATATCCCAGAGAGGCAACGGTGGACTAGTCTCTGCTGGAGTCTGAGCTGAAGGAGGTTCTGGTGAACCTGCATGATGTCTTGCCTGAATGTTCTCTGTTCTAAACCCTCTCCAACTTTGTTCTGCTTCACTTTATCAAAGTCAACCTTTGCAGAGAGAATGTTCACATATTGAGCTATGATTTGGGTTAGAGAATGTTCACATATTGAGTTATGATTTGGGTTAGTGAATGTTCACATATTGAGCTATGATTTGGGTTAGAGAATGTTCACATATTGAGTTATCATTTTGGTTAGAGAATGTTCACATATTGAGCTATGATTTGGGTTAGAGAATGTTCACATATTGAGCTATGATTTGGGTTAGAGAATGTTCACATATTGAGCTATGATTTGGGTTAGAGAATGTTCACATATTGAGCTATGATTTGGGTTAGAGAATGTTCACATATTGTGTTATGATTTGGGTTAGAGAATGTTCACATATTGAGTTATGATTTGGGTTAGAGAATGTTCACATATGGAGTAATGATTTGGGTAAGAGAATGTTCACATATTGTGCTATGATTTGGGTTAGAGAATGTTCACATATTGAGCTATGATTTGGGTTAGAGTTGGACCTTACAGCTGCATCATTTCAAAGAAATAATCATCCTGAAAGTGATTTTTTTTATAGGCGGACCTGAAACCTTTTCATTGTTTTTCTGTCATCTTCATTTACTCTTAACCAGTAACATATAGACTGATATTTAGACCTCTGAACAAAATCTCACATGTGTACATTTTATTATAACACCAACATTATTCAAATAGCCCTAGTGGTTGCAGAGATACACCCTTTATAGTTTATAGAGGCCTAAAAATAGGTTGGTTTTATATTGGTTAAAAAGATACTCAAAACAAAAAACAGTCAAAGCAATAACAATAAAAACAAAAGCAAATAAATAACATTATAACAGTAACAAAAAAACATTATAAAACAATTAAACAATGGATCACAGGTACAACCAGATTTAAATAGTTGGGTTTTGAGGGAGAATGTGTGTCCATCTCACACTGGAGGTGTCACACGGCTGCTTTACTGAGGGCTGAGCTTCTGTGAGGCTAAATACAGGAGGCACACATTTATACCGAGAAAGAGGAGGAGGAGGAGGAGGAGGAGGAGGAGGAGGAGGAGGAGGAGGAAGAGGAGGAAGAGATTGCAGCCAGTTTGCATCACCCCACATGACATCACTGGTGTTTGTGGCCCTGAGGAATGTCAGCTATGTGAGCTGGACGGCCACCCAGGTGGTGAGGATCACCTGATAGACACGAAACCTTTGTCCTCTACCTGGCCATCAGCTCCTCTGCCTTTTCTGCTTCTAAACAAAAGTTTTGAATTCCAGATAATTCTCATAAAAAGACAAAAAAACAATGCAGTAAAATCACATTAATCTGTGTAGTTAAGCTATAAATAATGATGTATTGAGTTTAAAAGTTCATTATTGACTATAGGAAAAATACTCTCAATTTGTTTCTATTGTTTTATATGTAGATTTATTAACACTATGCGGCATATTAGAGTCAAATAGACCTTAAAGCATCTCTACGTCACTCCTCCACCCTTAAGAAAAAAATCGGGTTACATTTCGCTTATTCTTGCCCTGCTGTCAGCAGTTGGATTTCATTGTTTAGCTGTTTAATTGCTTAATATACTGTATATACACCGGATGAGTGTACATTTAGATTGCGTGGACCCAGAGGTAGAGGTGAAATGTTGCACACTGTTTATTTGGTGCGCGTGGAATTGCACAGCGTTCCACTGCTGACGACACATGGAGAGCAGTATCACTGAGTCCTCATAGCTGCGTCTGGATGTTTGCCAAAAGATGTCCTCAGCCTGTTTGACCTGTGTTGCAACAGCCTGTACTAAATCAAAGGTGTTGCAACACAATAACTAAAAATAGCTTTGCGTGTCTATATATGTCTACACATCTACAGAACAGCAAAAGATGATCAAAATAACCTCAAGACATTTTGTGAATGAGTAAGTTACATTTACAGCAACCTCCTAGAATGTCGACATTTCCTCAGGAAACAGATCGAATGACATCTTCTGAAAGAGTTACTTCCCATTTCATGTGCTTTTACGTGTCATGGTACACATCATGGTTTGGGTTGAAATCACTACAAAAGGGACGTTACTTAAGTAGGAAGGTTAAGTGACAAATAAATCAATGTTGACTGCTTTGTTTACACTAACAAAGGTCACCTGGTGGAAAGCTTGGTGTTTGCATGACCCACCTGCCGTGTGCGGGCTTTTTGCAGTCTTTATTCTTAGTTCATGATTACATGGATTACATATGAAATAATTTCACGGGATATTTACGAATTAGGTAAAGCTACGAACGTTAGACGAGAACAGGCTGTTCACACAAGTTTCATAAATATGTTTTATAACGTAATGTAAGAACTTAATGTAACAACTTAACGTGATAATGCAACAATGTAACGTAACAACTTAACATAATAACTTTCCGTAGTTTGCACATTTTCCTTTTTTCTTGTAATAACGTAACAATGTAATAACGTAACAATGTAACGTATTAACGTAACAATGTAGTGTAACAATGTAACGTAACAATGTAGCATAATAATGTAACAATCTAATGTAACAACGTAACAATGTAATGTAACAATGTAACGTAATAACGTAACAATGTAATGTAATAACGTAACAATGTAATGTAATAACTTAACAATGTAATGTAACAATGTAACGTAACAATGTAACGTAACTCTTATACTGATCCACGTAACAGCGTTGTACTACGTCCACATTCAACGTATCCGTAGTTTACATTTTCAACAAAACATTCCGACTGGACTGTATTTACAGTATTATTGTTATTTAATTACGCAACGCATGCCAGACAGCTGGATGTTAAATATAACGAGCAACAGTTTTGTTTCGACAAAGACAATGATTCATTCTTGATGGCTGCCATTGAAAAAAAGTACAAGTTGATGATGTAACTGGGAAATCCCCTCGGACAATCAGCATTTCCCTGAGAGGCTTCCTGAAGGTGCTAGAACATTCCTTTCTTTTAAATTAGCCGAGTCAGCAGTATACAGAAATATCTCAACAAAAATTCTATGAATTGCCATGAAACTTTGAATAGACATTCATGTTCTCCAGAGGATGAATCTTTCTGGTGACTATAGCCCCACCATGGTTGGGAAATGTTGTTGCAGGACAGAAAAAGTTCAAATAAATAAAGTAAAAGAAAGAAGTAAGAGGTTTAAACAACTTAATGATAATAGAATAAAAATAGGAACGCAGCAAGAATATAGACAAAAAAACACGAGATAGCGTGACAGTGGTGTGATTTAAAGTCGGCAGGTCTTTGTGTGCACTGATTACATATGTATAGTAAACATTGTACTGGAAATGCAAACACATGCAACTCAACCTGATGTTCTTGGTGCTCTGGGGTTTTCTGTTTACTCCCCGTTTGACTTTAGTGATCTTGTTGAGAAATGAAGCGAGCTGCTCTCCGTGTGTCTAAATGCAGACTGCAGAGCATTTATATCTGCCAGGATCCGAGGGGGAGGAGACATGTGGGGCAACTCTACAGAGGAACGGTGTCGTCATGTGTGTGCCAAAGTCCACCGGGTGTTTTGTTTTCTCCTCACCTGCATCTGAGGTCAACGGCGCACTGAACTGTGTAACTATGGGTGTCATTAGTGGGGAAATGTTGCATTGCATCAGAGTCAGCATTTTTAAATACACTACATGTTTTTAAATAAATAGAAATAAAAGCACTAAAATACCAACAACATAAATAAACTAGATATGTGAACAAACAAATGAACCCATATGATAACATAGAAGGGTAGTGTGTCAATCATTAAATAAAAAAATGAAAGCATGATGAATAATGTATGAATACTCCTTATATCGTGTGCTATTTGTATGTGGACCATACATACTCCCGAAGTGTGTGTGTGTATGTATATATGTATTTATATAAATATGTTCCAGCTGGTAACAGTGGAGCTCATAAATAATTAATAAATGTATGACTTCATCGGAGAATACCATAGATTATGGTATACAACAATTGTTTATAATATATATACTTGAATTATATTAAAGCAACAGTGTAAAGCATTTAGGGAGGATCTATTTGAAATTTAATATATTATTAATAAGCATGTTTTCTTTCGCCTATCATTTACATCAATCCCCTGAAAATAAGAATCGTTGTTTTTTCTGATGGTAGAATGAGACGCGGATATCTAATCGTATTCTCAAAGCCGGCGGCCATGTTTCTACGGTAGCCCAGAATGGACAAACCAAACACTGGCTCCAGAGAGGAACGGTCGCCTTTTCACGTCGGCTCCCGGAGATCTCCGACACGAGTCGGATGAAGTTTCGGATGAAGTTTCAGTCTGTTGCAATCTTCAACCCGACCACTCGATGGCACCAGAAACTACATGCTGCACCTTTATAGTAAGGATCTCTTTGTGAGAGCTGCACGGTATGTGCAGTGGCGAGCGCTGTCACCGCGCAGCGAGAGGCCCGGGTTCAACCCCCGATCCTGTGTGGAGTTTGCATGTTCTCCCAGTGGCAACGCGCATTCTCCGGCTTCCTCCCAAAACCATGCAGCTCCGGTTAATTGGAGGCTCTGAATTGCCCGTAGGTGTGAACGGTTGTCTGTCTTTATGGTTCTGTGATAAACTGGACACCTGTCCAGGTGAACCCTGCCTTCGCCCAATGTCAGCTGGGATCAGACCCCGCGACCCTGAGGAAGATAAGTGGTTTGGATAATAAATGTGAAAATATACATTTTAGATAAATCATATAAATCTGAAATGTTGTGTATAAAGTTGAAGCACATTCTCATGCTTCTCTCATCCATTCAAAACTATATAAGAACTATAAAGAATAATTAGAAACAACAACAGTAAGACATTCTAAGACAATAAATGAATAAATAATCGACCACATTGGGATAAATATGTTTATTTCCTTTGTTGCATTTGAGAGCAACTTATTTATAATTTTTGTCTATATTTACATTTTATTTTAGCTAATTTTTAAAAATCTTAATTGATTTAATGATGTTTTTATGTTCATTTTTTGCTTGTGTTAGAAATGTGCTATAAGAATGAAGCTGAGGATGATGTGAGAAATAGTCAAAATAATTTATTATAAAGTAATATAATTTAAAATAAAGTAAATAATGTTTACTTATATACTACATGCACACAATGCTGCGTTTACAGAGGAACAAACAGACTTTTCGCGGGACTTTTGATCATAAATGCGTGATATTAAACATGCATTAAATTACGTTTTTAAGCTCAGAGATGAGAGAAAACGCCCAGGGCTGGTGGGCGGGGCCACGATGCTGATGTTTCTCTTTCGTTGACACAGGAATTCAGCAAAAGGAAATAGTGCGATTACAAAGATTTCCCCATTCAAGCAGCAGCCTGCACATGTATGGATGGTGTATAAATACTGCGTCCAATGGAGCTGCAGGACTCACTCAATCTCCTCCGGGCTCAGGATGACAAGACTTGTCAGTCTGCAGATGGTAATGCTGCCCGCGGCCAGAGGGAGCGCACTTTCTACCTGAGGAGTCCGCCCGCAGCTGTGAGCCTAACGTTTGTGTTTTCACGTTCACAGATCTCGCTGCTGATCTTCAACGACCACATGTCTGCCGCCGCCAGGTGCGTGAGCGCGGAGCAGGTGAGCAGGTCCCTGGACCGGTTCCAGAGGAGGCTCTGGGGCCGGATGAGGGTCCCCAACCTGCCGCAGGACGCGCGGACCTGCGCGCAGACGGCCGCAGCCACGCGCGGAGGAGACCTGAGCGGCCGCTCCGTGTCCCCGTGGACGTACAGGTGAGTGGCAGCATCTACGGACAGCGCGGAGGGACAAACGCGCTCACCGTTATCACGAATGAGGAGAACTCGCTTTCACAAGAATACTGCAGAGGTGGAAGAAGTACTCAGATATTTATATGTATAAGTAACAATGCTGCATAGATGGAATAAGTACATATAGTTTACTCAATTTAAGGTAATACAACAATGTGAAAATATGTTAGAAGTATAAGTAACAATACTGCAGGGGTGGAAGTAGTATTCAGATATTTTACTTAATTTAAGGTAATGCAACAATGTGAATATATGTTAAGTAAGTAAGTAAAAGTCCTGCATTACAAGTATAAATACTGCACAAGTGAAAGAAGTACAGAGACCTTTTACTTATTAAAGAAGCAATATGAAGAGTTCAAAATACATGTTATAAGCACATGTACTACAATAAGAAAATAAATATTTAGAAGTACAAAAGTATTACTCTGTTTCAAGTAAAAGTTCTCAAGTAAAGCAGAAATACTGCAGTAGTGGAAGAAGTACTCCAGTAAAATAAGATTAGCTATGAAATAAACTAAAAGTACCAAAAGTAAAACTGCATGCTGCAGAATGGCCCATTCAGATTAATAAATATTAGATCAGAGTGAGTACTTTTACTTTTGGTACCATAATTTAATGATATTACGATGCCAGTACCTTTGTACTTTTACTAAAGTAGAAATAATAATGCATAATAATAATAAACATAATAATAATACTAATAATGCAATAATGCAGACTGGGAATAACTAGGAAATGTGGAAAAATATGCGACTACTTTATTGAATATCATGATATTACTTGCGATGAATGAACAGATATTAAAGTGTACTCAGTTTTGCTTTGATCAGAATTCCACAAATAAATAAATAAATACGCATTTGACTTCTTATTCCCTTTATTGAACAAATGTAACACAAAGAAACTAAAACACAAAAAGCACAAAGTAAAAAAAAAGAGCGGTAGTTACATTTTAAAGTGCAGTTTTCTACCGATACTCCCTTCGTGTAATATTGCAGTATTTGTTGACATTGAGATTGTTGATAAAAAAAAAGATAAATTGTGCAGCCCTACCTTTGAATAGTATTTCCCTGCATTCAGCTCAGTGCCTGCAATCACAGAAAGGACATTTTGGGCTTAAAATAAGAATAAGAAACAATTCACAATGGAGAACAAATACAAACGTAAATCGCTCCGCCTGAAGTTGGTCTGTGTTGTGCGATCGTCTCCTTTCAGACTCAACAAAGACGACAACCGGATCCCTCAGGAGATCCCCTTTGCCGAGTGTCTCTGTGACGGCTGCATCATCAACCGGCGTGAAGACATGCGCTACAACTCCGTGCCCGTGTTTGCGTCGCTGGTGGTCATGAGGAAGACTCGGTGCCCACGGGACCCAAACAAGTTCTTGGTGAACAAAGGTGTCATCAAGGTGCCGGTGGGCTGCACGTGTGCCGTGCCCAAGTACGCCGAATGATCCAAGACACTGGTGCGCTCGCGTCGGTGCGGATTCTTTATCAACCGACCACAAAGAATCATTAAATTGATCTCCTTCTATGTGATATGTAAAGGTGGCATTAGTTACATATGTTTGTCTGTTGGAAATGTAAAGTACAAGTGCCTCAAAGTAGTACTTAAGTACAGTACTCGACCAAATGTACCACCCATTCTCGCACCGACAACTCAAACGCAGACGTTTGGTCACTAAGCTGCAAACTGAGACGCTCTGGCGTCAGTTTTGGACGCGTCAGGGACGGCGTGTACATGTCTGTTAGCAGGCGGCGATCTCCAGTGTGTGTTAAAGCTGCATTCTCTCTCCTGACCACCAGGGGGCGACTCCTCTGTTTGTATAGAAATATATGCTTTACGTGTTAAGGCTGCATTCTCTCTACTGACCACCAGGGGTGACTCCTCTGGTTGTATAGAAGTATATGATGTGTTAAAGCTGCATTCTCTCTCCTGACCACCAGGGAGCGACTCCTCTGGTTGTATAGAAGTATATGCTTTACGTGTTGAAGCTGCATTCTCTCTACTGACCACCAGGGGGCGACTCCTCTGGTTGTATAGAAGTCTATGCTTCATGTGTTAAAGCTGAATTCTCTCTCCTGACCACCAGGGGGCGACTCCTCCGGTCGTATAGAAGTCTATGCTTCATGTGTTAAAGCTGCATTCTCTCTCCTGACCACTAGGGGGCGACTCCTCTGGTTGTATAGAAGTCTATGCTTTATGTGTTAAAGCTGCATTCTCTCTACTGACCACCAGGGGGCGACTCCTCTGGTTGTATAAAAGTATATGCTTTACGTGTTAAAGCTGCATTCTCTCTCCTGGCCACCAGGGGGCAACTCCTCTGGTTGTATAGAAGTACATGCTTCATGTGTTAAAGCTGCATTCTCTCTCCTGACCACCGGGGGGCGACTCCTTTGGTTGTATAGAACCATTTGATCTCTCTTTATTGGGAACAATTGGAGAGAAAAAAAGGAAAAAGACGCCATGAGGACAACAAGAACGGCAAATTGACAAATAGTTCCGGCACACGTAAAAATCCAGGAAAATGTACTGTTTTTACACCTGGACAGAAGCAGGCTAGCTGTTCCCACCTGTTTCCACTCTTTATGCTAAGCTATGCTAAGCTAAGCCTCTCCAGTCCGTGGCTTCAGGTTTAAGTGGTAATCTTACTCACGGCAGGAAAGTAAACTTGCATATTTCTCAAATTGTCGAGCTATTCCTTTAAAACGGGACAGCATTGGACACACGTCACACACGCGTTACTTCAATTAATTTATTTAAAAAAACTGTAAAACATCAAACGCCTCGTTTAAGTTACGTTATGTGTTTTACATTTGACGTAAGCCTTGTTAGACGAAATGTGAGGATTGTCAAAAACTTTTTGATTATTTAAAAAAAAAAGTCTATATTTATTAAATTTGTTTTACTGTGAACAAATGTAATGTTGATGTTTCCACTGAAGTCACCTTGGTTTTACAACTGTGAATGTCGGCCTCTGCTGGATTAAATGTGTAAAGCTCCTCTGGAGGTTAAAATGTGACCATTAATCTACTAGTTTAGGTTTATTAGTAGATTGTTTTCCACTATACGATATTTCGTGATGTGTTTTTAACCCTTGATCCTGATTTATGAAACCAGGAGGGAATGAACCAATTAGATGTTAAGTAATGTAACATCCCTCTTCTCCGGGCCAGTGAATAGTTGAATGTAGGTTTGTCATTTAGGCTTTTATAAAGTGTGAAGGCACACACATGAAATAAAAGGTTTTCTTTGTGTCTTTTGTCTTGTTGTGTCTTTTGTAGTCTCCTTCATCTAAATCAAAGCCAAACAATTTAATTTCATTACTTTTCACGTAAAAAAAAGTGTCAGATAGGTAATTTCACTAATATTAGAAATATTATATTAGAAGAGTTATAATAATTCTTAATTTTACTTGGGAGATAATTGTGATTTGATATTTTGGAACTACACCGGAAGTAGTTTAGCTGTGGGCTACAACTTTACCTCCTTTTATTTTTAGCCTATATTTGTTTATATTCTGGCAAATTGCCACCATTAAAAGTAGGCCGAATAAAGTCTAATTTATGGTTCTCCGTCAGGTCGACGCAGACCCCTACGCCGTAGCTACGTCGTCGACGCAGACCGCAAGCGCTGTGATTGGTCCGCTCAGAACGTCATTTCCGGCAGTTGCTTTTTCCGGTCTGTCTTCTTACGCCGCCATTTTTTTAAAGTTGTTGTATGTGGACCGGTAGGAACAATGGACCAAGCAGAAGAAAGAATCATCGAGGAGGTCAGGAAATATTACCACCTTTACAACTTTTCTTCGAAGGATTACAAAGACTGCAAAATAACAATGAACTCATGGAGAGAAATCGCCCAAAACACGGGGCTGGAGGTCGCCGAGTGCATGAGAAGGTGGAAGAACCTCCGGGACAAATATGTCCGGCTGCGGAAAAAACTCGCAACAAAAAATGGCGACCCAGGCGCCCAAAAAGTGCCTGCCTTTTATAATTTCCTGTCATGGCTGGCACCACACGTGAAACACCGCGAAACGGATTCAAATTACGAGGCAAAGGTATGTGTTTCCTGTTATTAAAGCTACATCATCGGTTATGTGTAAAGCCTAATTTATGGTTCTCCGTCAGGTCGACGGCGTAGCTACGGCGTCGACCTGACGGAGAACCATAAATGAGGCTTAACGTTAAACATTAACAACATATAATACTGACTACTGGTTGTAAACAAACACAGACTAATCAAGCATCCACTCTTTCATTAAACACAGACGTCGTGCGGTTCATCAGAGAGCGAGACGGCCTCTACATCTGCATCGCCGTCGCCCACCGAGCCGCCCCGGTCTGTCACAGCGGGTTTGCGTGCAACTAGCAGGCCACCGGCTTCTTCCCCAGTGGAGTCCCCCGTGACTCGGTCCAAAAGGAAGAGGGACCAGCAGGACGACCTGTTTGCTAAGCAGGACGATCTGTTTGCTAAGCGGATGGCAAACCTGGACGAACGTAGGATGGAGGTACAGCAGAAGCTACTGCAGGATGATGAGTGCTCCAGGTTCGGACAAATGGTGGGCGACTTGCTCCGGAGGGTGCCAGAGGACCAGAGACCTGATCTGATGTTTAAAGTCTACGGGCTCATACATGAAAATAGACAATGATCGACCCGATGCTTTGAATTTTGTTGTGTATATAGTTTTGTAAATGGTTGAGCTACAGCTCAAGTGTGTGAGTGTTGTATTGTTTGAGTGCACTTTGCTGTGATTTTAGCACTCAGAGTTAGCAATGTGCCCAAAACAGTTGAGAAAACGTCCACTGTATTACTTTTATACTGAAGAAAAGAAAACTTTAAAATGGTTCGAGGCCGTCTCAGTTTCATTCGGGGGGACATTGGAAACAGTGACGTGAAGTGTAAGTACTGAATCTAAAAATATATATATTTTTTATAATGTGACAACGGGAAGCTTAAGGTTTGGTTATAATTAAGAAGAGTTTGGTACTCAGTCGTTAAAGTTAAATGACTCATTATGCAGAATGGATAATAAGAATATTATATATAAGAATATTGATAACGCAGGGTATGTAAATGCAGCCTCTGGAGGGATCAATTACAGTAAAAAGGGCTCAAATTTGGCAGATGTAAAGCATAGATGTGTATGTTTTTAGTGTTAGTCCATTTTGTTGTTTTAATTAACAGCTCAGGGATGTTCAAGGAGCAACCTGTTTATGCACTTTCTGAAGATGTTTTGCACTGTCACTTCTGTTTTTAAATAAAGGGTTGTTTTTATCAAAAAAGCGTTCATTTCCAATGAACGCTTTTTTGATAAAAACATTTTTTTATCTGATTCATCAATTAATCGAAAAAATAATCAACCGATTAATCGATTATTAAAATAAGCGTTAGTTGCAGCTCTAATGAAGTCCTATGAAGAGTGATAAAAGCAGTAAAAACCCACAAACAAACATAAGCAGCAGATGAAATGATTTACTGTGTAACAGGAGGAGGATTTTTATTATATAATAACTCATTACTAAGTTATTACTGGATGTTTTTAACTAAAAAACAAATAATAGAAGTCACCATGAGTACCGACAATTACTTTCATTATTACGTGCTCTGGAAATGTATGTTTACATAATGCAAAATAGCTGCTCTTTTAAAAACAATGTGCTTTACATACACTTTTACATACACTCTCAACTTGAACCTGAAATCAGGTTTCCAAATTCTTGTTTCCTTTTGTAAACATATGAGAGCCGAAGGTTATTGTGCTACAGGTGTTATGACATGTTATGTTTAAATATGCAAATGAGGCATTATGTAAGGGTAACTTTTGAAGAATTTAGGAGAAATCTACAGACGAAAACAGACAAAATAGTAAAATAAAACCCTGAATGTGTATTTTTTAAGTGTTTTCTTTCCAAAAGACATGTTACAAAATAGCCCAACATTTATTAGAGCATTAAAAACAACAATGTTTTTGTAGCGCCTCCCGTTAACCCAGATTTCAGACGTGTAAATAAATAGTTTTTGCACATTGTGTGTCGCAGTGACAACAGAAACCCGGCGGCAGCAGCTTCACAAAAGCTGTCAGATAACATCGGGACAACATATTTCCTCCAGTGTGGAGCGACAATGCCCGTCTGCTCCGAGGGTCGTGACGAGTCTCCACACGTCTCAGGGGAAGAAATGTCTTCCGGCGAGAAAAAAAACACCAGCTTCAAAAAACAAGAAACTGTTAGGATGAACTCATCCCGCAGTGTCCCTTGTTGTGGTTCCAGTATTTGTATAAGGTTGAAACCCAACACATATACACTTGAGGTTTCCCTCTGAGCACACAGATATTACCTCTGCGGAATTATTCCTTATTTATCTCTGGTTACGGAAACATCCTCCCAAACTCTTTGTCTTGAGATTTCCTTTTCTTTCCCCGCACATTGAGAGCAACTCGAGCTTCTCACACCTTTCATGGTCTGGTTGGACCAGTTCTTATGGAGTTAGTTTCCCTTAATCTTCATTCAAGAGCGTGTCCTTTCAACTTTTGCTCAACAACTCTACGCTGGCACTCAGATATGTCTTTGCTAAGCACGCCTTTCCTGAGCTTCAGCTTCAGCCCTTCTATCACACTCGAGCCGCTCGTTTGTGCTCGTGAAAAGATCCCCAAAAATGTCCAAACAATTTGTAGTTGCTACCAAAATGTCGAGAGTTCATCAGACATCAAGGTGTAGTAACTAGCAAGTGTCACATTTTCAGTCATGAGCATTGCTTTTGAGGGAAAGCACACAATAAATAAAATACATAAGATTGAAAATTGTCTCCATGCAGCAATAATTTTAGCTATTATATATTATAAGATATGTTATAAGATCATCCTTTATTCGTCCCGCCTCGGAGAAATGTACAGGATTTACAGCGGCAGAGGGTTTAGTGCAAACCAGAGACATGGGGAAAAGAAACGAGATCAAAACAAGTACTATAAATAAACAATAAAAACAGAAAAGAATCCAGAATAACTGAAATGTTGCTGCTCAGAGGGATCTTTGTCGGTCTGGTTGAAGACCGCACATGCTGTTTGTTCTCTGTGTGCAAAACTAAACAACATCTGTAAGTAAAGAAGACTTTCTACAAACTAGAAACATAGATACCTGAAGCTAGTGACGGCACTGCCTGGTTACGATGATCCAAAAGAACACAGCGGCCCGCAGGCAAAGCGGTGAGGCACATGAAGCTTTGGGTGAGTTGTTCAGAGCTTTAGAGCATCACAGCTTTAGAGCTTCAGAGCTTTAGAGCTTCAGAGCTTTAGAGCTTCAGAGCTTTAGAGCTTCAGAGCTTTAGAGCTTCAGAGCTTCAGAGCTTTAGAGCTTCAGAGCTTTAGAGCTTCAAAGCTTCAGAGCTTTAGAGCTTCAAAGCTTCAGAGCTTTAGAGCTTCAGAGCTTTAGAGCTTCAAAGCTTTAGAGCTTCAGAGCTTTAGAGCTTCAAAGCTTTAGAGCTTCAGAGCTTTCGAGCTTTAGAACTTTAGAACTTTAGAGCTTCAGAGCTTTAGAGCTTCAGAGCTTCAGAGCTTTAGAGCTTCAGAGCTTTAGAGCTTCAGAGCTTCAGAGCTTTAGAGCTTCAGAGCTTTAGAGCTTCAGAGCTTCAGAGCTTTAGAGCTTCAAAGCTTCAGAGCTTTAGAGCTTCAGAGCTTTAGAGCTTCAAAGCTTTAGAGCTTCAGAGCTTTAGAGCTTCAAAGCTTTAGAGCTTCAGAGCTTTCGAGCTTTAGAACTTTAGAACTTTAGAGCTTCAGAGCTTTAGAGCTTTAGAGCTTTAGAGCTTCAGAGCTTTAGAACTTTAGAGCTTCAGAGCTTTAGAGCTTCAGAGCTTTAGAGCTTTAGAGCTTCAGAGCTTTAGAGCTTTAGAGCTTCAGAGCTTTAGAGCTTTAGAGCTTCAGAGCTTTAGAGCTTCAGAGCTTTAGAGCTTCAGAGCTTCAGAGCTTTAGAGCTTTAGAGCTTCAGAGCGCTGCAGGAATGAGTCCCAAAGCCCAGAAGTGAGTCATCTTTGTTGCACTTCTTGCTTCCTCGTCTCTGAAGGTATTTTTTATCTTGTGTGTTTTTGGTTCGATGCCTGAAATAACTGTTTAACATAAGCGGAAGAGATTTTATTGTCCGCCATAAAACAGGCCAGTGAACGTCCCTCTAGTGAATTTAGAAGCTTTTCCGTGTCTTAAAAAAAGAATTTCTCATTATTTTGAGAGTTATTGACTATTTAATAAAGTCAATTAAGTCTGTTAAAATTGTTATTATTGAAAGAAAAACATAAATATAACATCTTTATTATTTTAACTGTAGTTTATATAAATATATAATTCTCTGTGTGCAAAACTAAACAACATCTGTAAGTAAAGAAGACTTTCTACAAACTAGAAACATAGATACCTGAAGCTAATGACGGCACTGCCTGGTTACGATGATCCAAAAGAACACAGCGGCCCGGAGGCAAAGCGGTGATTTGATGTAATAATTGATATAATAATAAATATATGAAGTCCCTCTTTATCCGTGGTTATGTTTGCAGGTCAGCAGTACTGACCCGGCCTCTTGAAGTCCTTCCAGACACTCACGCGGTCATCGTAAGAGTGCGTAGTCACGGCTACGAGCTGCGAGTACGCACAGCGGTTGTACTGCTGCGGCTCCACCTGGAAATAACTCCAGTTCGGGGGGTCGGTGGGACTCATGCCCAAGTGCCTCATGCACAACCCCAGAAACACGTCTTCGATGTAAACGGCTGTAACGTGTCTGGAGGCCTCCACGAGCTTTCTCGGGAGGTCGAGGGATAAAATGTAGCCCATGCCCAAAGCGTAGCGAGGGTAAACCGGCGACGGGTAAATCTCCACAGGGAGGAACCACTTCGACTCCCGCTGCCTCAGGACCTCGGCGTTGCCTTGCACGAGTCCCGTCATGTAGTTGGTCCTCGGAGCGTTCGCCAACATGCCGACGAGCTTGGGCACGTTCAGAAACATGTCCGAGTCGATCTTCATGGCGTAGGCGGCGCCGGGACAGTGCGCGTCCAGCCACTCCAGCATCACCATGGTCTTGATGGTGAGGTTCTTGTAGGAGTCTAGGAAGTCGCTCTGGAGCAGGTCGTGGTGCTCGCGGCTCTCCTGCAGCAGCTGCCCGTCGGGCTGCCGCGTTCCCGTTCCCGTTCCCGCCCTGCCGTGCAGCCCCATCAGGAAGAACAGCGCCACCGCTTGGCCCAACGCCGTGCGCTCGCCGCCCCAGGTGCTGCGGATGACGTCGCGGTGGGCCCTGTTGTCGGGCGCCACGGGAACCATCAGAACCAGGAAAGGCTTCTGCTCCTCGCACGTCTTCGGCTCGTTTATGACGAAGTGGTACTCGGCGGGGTATTCCACCAGGTAGGGGCCAGGATATTTATAAGGAGTTGCCGTCTGCGCCTGAGTCTGGTTCGGAGTCTGGACGATCTCAGTTGGTTCAGATCCGTTGGTGCCGTGGCCGGGACCCCTCGGTTTGGGAAGGACGGTGCTTTGTCTGTGGCCGTTGGTCCTCATCCCCCACTTTGTCGGGTTCCACTCAGGCACCATTTCCCTTATGTTTGTGTTGTAGAAGAACAACACCACCGTCGACACCAGGACGACGAAGACGAAGTAGCGGCGGGAGGAGCTACACCACCTCTTGCTCTCCGGGGGCGTCCCAGCATCCTGATCCTGGCTGAGAGCAGAGAGGACACAGAGGGACGTATTTACTCAAGTACACGTACCGTGTTGTAGTTTTTCCACCACTACATTTATTTGCATTGGTATTGAAGGGAAGAATCCTCCTCAACGGGATATTCCTCGGGTGTTCAAGAATTGACAGGACAGGTTATATTACAATCAAGGTTATTTATTTAGCAATTACACACATACATGAAATGTATACCTATTACGAGGCCCCGGACTCTGCTCCCCTGCTAGTCTGCCCTTCACACAGTCTGCACACCCCAGGATGAGAGTGAGCCTCGTACTCTAAAAGCAATGGATATTTATCCTCTTTCTATCCAACTTCCTCTTTTCTGACTCCAAAGTTGTCACATTCTAAATAGAAAAGGGGAGCGGTCCGTCTGTACATCGGACATCTAAAGGTCACAAGGATGAGTTATACTGTCTGTAACCATGGTAAAGAAGCAGACAGCGGAACTCCTTCCATAAGGCAGGAACCAGATAAAGGCCCTCGTATAAGACCGTTTAAGGCCAAAAGCAAGCTTTATCGGTTAAAACCCGAGAGCATGTATAATACAGGTAGATCAAATCAAGCATTCTGATTGGTTGAGAGTGAGTCACGAGGTGTAGTTTATTCGGCCATAAAGTACTGTACAGCCTGTTTACATTTAGAGCGTTCCATATGAGTGCGCACTTAAAGTAACAGGTAGATTTAAATTGCGTGACCGTTAGTTGTCATTTCAAGCTTGACAGTCACCAAACATGTTTAGTGTAAACTTTGATATTGTAACGTCCGCAGTAACGACCCGCAGACGTTGGTTTCCTTAACCTGCAGGTGTTTTGCTTGAGTGTTCACAGTATTGCAACTTCGCTAACAGCAACGTTAGCTCAAACGGAACAGCTAACAAGCTCACGTAGCATCCCCCACACTAGCATAACGAACGACAACACACACGTCACTTCCTCCCTAAAATGAGATGAGGAATGAAAAGGGTTTGACCACAAAATCATGATCATTTCCAGTGAGAGATAATTACGTCGGTAATTTCCCGACGCGAGGCAAGTTCTGTAAACATCACGGAGGAGAAACATGACGGAGAAAAGACGGACAGAAGCAGCGAGAGCACTTCTTTACATCGGTGGCTGCGTGTCATCCTCCACCTGCTATCAAACTATAAAACTGACTGACTGCCTGATTTACTGACCAGGCAGTCAGTTTTATAGCCCCGTATGTGTATGGCGGTTGCATGTACCCGTATTATAAAAGCGATTAGGTGCTCGAGGCAGTACTGTGTCTACAATAATGTACTGTTCAAGGGAGTTGTTAGGCCCGACGCACAGCGGAGGGCCTAACAACTCCCTTGAACAGTACATTATTGTAGACACAGTACTGCCTCGAGCACCCTATCGATTAATTACATTCTCTTCAGCATTTATTTGCATTTTGAGCAATGTTAAACAGCAGCAACAAAAACAGTTTTCTGTTCAAATTACACGGCTGACATCTCAACGTTAAACATTGAACATGAGGAACAATGAGCACGCTCACTTGATGCTCACGCTTCCTTATAGTCATTAGTGATAAACATGGACATACTGAATAGAGACAGAAATGTTGCTGTTTATCTGACATTCAAGATACTTCCACCAATGCTTTTACTTCAATAAAGGAGTACTTCCCCTTCTGCAGAATTGTCACTTTTACTTAAGTACGTAAAGTACTTTTCCCACCAGTGCGGTATTAAGATAAGATAAAATAGAACTTTATTAACCCTGGAGGAAGTTCTTGAGCCAGAGTTTCATTGAAGTAACAATAGAGACAGAGTAAAAACTTCAACTAAAATAGAAAAAGTAAAATACAACAACAAATACCAGAGTAAAAACATGAAGTGTATAATAAGTGATACTAACACCAGTGTCTGATGGAAACTAAAGTATACAAGTAGTATTGAGCGTGTATATTGTGTATACATGATATATACTTCTCCCACTGCAGTAATGCTTCTTTTATGTATTTAGTACTGGAAGTAAATGAACAATACTTCTCATAAAAATGTCTTTGTTCGACAGATTAAACGTTAAAGTCTAGTTAATAAATGACCCCATGAGTTCCTGGCTCTTCTCTGCTTCCTCGTGAAAAAGGCTTAATGAATACAGGTGATGTAATACATTACATACCTTTGTCCTCCCGTAGCAAGGACACTTTCCAGCATGTTGACACTCCCAAAAACCTTGATTGTCGTCCGTTGTTTATATATATAAATATATATATATATATATAAATATATATATATATATATACTGTTTTTAATGGGGGCAGAAGAAACATGACACTGAAAAAGTCATGACTCGACTTTGAGGCACTCAGTTGCAGTGAGACTCTCAACTCGTCGCCTGACAAACTAACAGCACAAAAATATTGAAAAAATCATATCTCCGAGCGTTCGATTCCCAGATCCAGCCATCTCTGAAACGGAGCGCGCTCCTCGCTGCTGTCAGCCAGCTCTGGGGCTGTTGAAGTAACCATGGCGCTTCTACCTGTAGACACACCTTTGTTGGCCCTCCCCCTGTGTTGTTTCCCCCCTCTAAGCTGGTGTAAAGACGGGAATGCTCCAGAGCCTTTAAGGTGTGTGTGTGTGTGTGTGTGTGTGTGTGTGTGTGTGTGTGTGTGTGTGTGTGTGTGTGTGTGTGTGTGTGTGTGTGTGTGTGTGTGTGTGTTGAAAGAGGAGGCTGGGGTGTGTGATCGTACCGACTCAGCAGCAGGTTGTTTTATGTAAAGAGGAGTATGAGGTTCCTTTACTCTATTTACTCTATTTACTTTATTTTTTGGCAGAATGTTAGAATTGTTGCTTTGTGTGTTTCCGACACTCGAGAAGTGGCGGTGGGGAAGAATTCATTAAGTGAAGAGGAAGTATTCATTAAGTACAAGTGGTGGAATGTAAGTACCATGTAAGTACAGCTCCTCAAGAACTGCATTTAAGGGCAAAATGACAAGAAGTATTTTACTTGAGTTTCTCCACTTTGTGCAACTTTTCTTTCAGAGGTACATATTGTACTTTTTATTGTACTACATCTCAGAGGTACATATTGTACTTTTTATTGTACTACATCTCAGAGGTACATATTGTACTTTTTATTGTACTACATCTCAGAGGTACATATTGTACTTTTTATTGTACTACATCTCAGAGGTACATATTGTACTTTTTATTGTACTACATCTCAGAGGTACATATTGTACTTTTTATTGTACTACATCTCAGAGGTACATATTGTACTTGTTACTGTACTACATCTCAGAGGTCCATATTGTACTTTTTATTGTACTACATCTCAGAGGTACATATTGTACTTTTTATTGTACTACATCTCAGAGGTACATATTGTACTTTTTATTGTACTACATCTCAGAGGTACATATTGTACTTTTTATTGTACTACATCTCAGAGGTACATATTGTACTTTTTACTGTACTACATCTCAGAGGTACATATTGTACTTGTTACTGTACTACATCTCAGAGGTACATATTGTACTTTTTACTGTACTACATCTCAGAGGTACATATTGTACTTGTTACTACATTTGTCTGACAGCTTTACGAACCTTTAGAACTAACCTAGAAAGAACCTTGAGAAGGAACGTTTAACAATCAACAGAGTAAATAGTCTGATAGAAGTGAGAGCCGACAGAGGACAGAGAGCGATGCTTCTTTATGGTTCCCTCTGTGGTTCTCTGTGGTTTCCTCCCAGCAGCTTTACTGCTCCATGTGTCGCCTTCGCTCTGACCTTTTCCACCTCATGTCGTGGCGCCGTTGGACAGAGTGGGTGCAGAGAGAATAGAAGTCTGTGGACCAGATCATAAAAGTTTTATATAAACTTATAAACTTCTCATCCATGTATTTACATTTGACTGATAGTTACGTACGAAAGATTAGATATCATCATCCGGCTGTCATAGAATTTTTCTCGTAACTTGACATGTGGTGTGTGCTAGAACGATTTGTATTTCTGGGCAGAGCCGCCCTGAAGGATAGAGGTTTTCTTTTTAGCTCGCTTTCAGAGAATCTACGTCGACAACGAGGGATCTGAGGACGTGTGCTACCTGTCAATCACCTTGTAGCCCCGCCCCCTAAAGCGTCCCCTGCTTTCTGGTCTGTTTGACTCTAAATGACCATAATTTACTAAATGAACATCATGCTGTATTGAAGAAGACTTGAAACTAGAGATTGAGACATAAACTCATGTTTACAATGTTTACTGAGGGAATACATCAAGAGAAGTAGAGTCACTTATATAGACTTCTATACAACCAGAGGAGTCGCCCGCTGGTGGCCAGGAGAGAGAATGCAGCTTTAACATATGAAGCATATACTTCTATACAACCGGAGGAGTCACCCCCTGGTGGTCAGGAGAGAGAATGCAGCTTTAACACATGAAGCATAGACTTCTATACAACCAAGGGAGTCACCCCCTGGTGGTCAGTAGAGAGAATGCAGCTTTAACACATGACGCATATATACTTCTATACAACCAGAGGAGTCGCCCTTTGGTTGTCAGGAGAGAGAATGTAGCTTTAACACATGAAGCATAGATTTCTATACAACCAGAGGAGTCGCCCCCTGGTGGCCAGGAGAGAGAATGCAGCTTTAACACATGAAGCATATACTTCTATACAACCGGAAATGCAACCTGTTTTGAACTTTAGTTTCAAAAGCTGAAAAAACCAAATGGGATTCAAATGGGATTCAGATCTCCCATTTTGAAACTCATATATTTTGCTGCGTTCCCACTGAGCGTCCGCACTACGCCGTAGAGCTCTGTAAACGGAGGATACGTTTAAAACCCCCGGCGTCACGACCTCGCGTGGACGGGCGTCAACGGAGAAGTTTGGAAACGCCCGCGTTCGTAGGGGTATGTGACAAGCGCTGTCAGAGGCCGAGACCACCAAGAGAAAGGAGAGGAGCTGCCGTGTCACAGCAGCCGTTCCAAAGGTCAGAAATAAATCAGGCCAACTTCCCCCCAACACACCAGGTACAAGGTCCTCGTGCAGGCAGGTGTGTGACCTCCTGAGAGGTTTGTTTTTACCGCACAGGTGCACTCGCTCTCACGTTCAATGCTGATGTTGACAAAATTGACCTGCGGGTCTGAAATCCTTGACTAACCCGTCAAGTGTAAACAGAACCCGTGAGCGGGAATATCATGTGAATATGAGCACTGAGAGTCATCAGAGAATGCAAATCACGTGTAGGAAGTAGAAGTGTTCCGAGTATGAAAAGAGCAGTGTTCACAAAAAAGAGGCAGAGAGGTTGTGTGTCTGTGGTCACACACACACACACACACACACACACACACACACACACACACACTCCGCGTGCACATCTGATGTATCCTTCAAAACTGGGACAAAACTTGAAAGAAAACATGTTTGTAAATGTTTGATTTGTGGTCTTCAGTTTGTTCAGTGTGTTTTTTCGGAGCTGTGAGAAGCTGCTCACCTGTCGCTGGAGCTCCTCCCACTTTTAATCAGGAAAGCGCTAACTCATTTTATATTTAATCCTTTAAACTGTTTTTCAGCTGAGGATCTTTTACAGAGAATAAATATTCTGACGTTTATGTATAGTTTTAGATATGTGGAAGAACAACACAAGATACATGTATAAAAAAGATATTAGACAACTATTAAAGATATTTACACCATCTTAAAAAATAAATAATTTACTTTTGTATTTTTATTATTTTGCTTTTTTTCAACTTTTGTTATTATTTCTATTTTTCTTTTTATTTCTAATATTTTCCTTCGTTTTTGTCGGTCTTATTTCTTTATTATTGGACTATTGTTTTTCACAATAAAATATATAAACATTTGTGTTTATATTTGTGAGTAAATGTAATGCACTAAAGTGTATACAAGATAAAATAAGATAATCCTTTATTAGTCCCTCAGTGGGGAAACTACAGGATTACAGCAGCATATAGTGAATAAAAGAATAATGAAATAGAAACAAGTAATATAAATAAATATAAATAAGCAGTAAAACAGTAGAATATTAATGTACAGACTGAATAGAAAAGTATATATAAAAAAGTACTTAAACATATTGCACGTAATATTTCACCAGGTGAATGCTAAAGTGACCAAGTTCAGTTCAAGTGTTCGATTGTCAAAGTGGTCTATATATATATATATATATATATATATATATATATATATATATATATATATATAGCTGTAGCTGCAAGTAACACTGTAGCTTAAATAAAATATCATCAAAAGGGCTATTTTGAAATGCATTCCAGAACACACACACACACACACACACACACACACACACACACACACACACACACACACACACACACACACACACACACACACACACACACACACACATTCACACAGTGTTTCTCTCTGTATGTGAAAAAAGGATATTAGGATATTAAGGATATTATGATCATTCTTATAAATCGATCTGAAAACGTTTCACACTTGGAGAGTCGCTGACTTGATCCCTGACTGAAAACACGTGGGCGCAGAAATAAAGGCGTTAGTTTGCGGGTCGGCTGGTTTCTTTCTCCAGGTTTTGTGCGTTTGTCTGATTGATGGCGGTCACGGTGCAGGTGTGTAAAGCCACAAACAAACAACAAACAAAAAGCATTTGTGGGACCGGATCCTCCATCTCCTGCTTGAAAGGATTACTAGCAGGAACTAGTTCAGCACATGCGTGAAACCACATCCGTCTTCACAAAGCCAAACAACGGCCTGATCGGTGTTCTTGAGCCTATTTTAAACACCGTGGGACACGTTGCTCTGGTCCAGAGTGGTTTTAAAGCTATTTCATCGAAGTCAAGATGAGGCTTCTGCAATCTGAATAAAAAGACAGATCGGGTGTTTTTAGTTGTACTTTCACTGTGTGGTGTTTTGGTTTTTTTGCTGCGGGAATGTTGCACTAAAAAGACGGTATCTCTCGGTGGCATCCTCTTGAGTTTGAGCTTTATTACATACAATACAATAAGTAAAACCAAGACTGAAAGGTATAGGTAGAAGCATAAATTCTTATCAATTAAATCACTCATCGCGTGTGCAACTCAGGTGATGGTCGTTGATGCACAACAACATCGTTTGTCCCTGAAGACTTGCAGTGAAAGCCCTTTCAGAGTTGTTGGAAGAACTAATCGAACAATCGCAGACACCAATAATTAACATGCATATAAATGATGTGGGTATTGTTTTAAAGTGGACTTCACATTGTAAATCTAATCTGTGAGGAAGTGCATTCATATGTTTCTGGTCTTAGTGGTCCACATCCACGACAGATGTCTGATGGGGTCAAAAGCTTCAACGAAAAACAATAACAATCCTCAAAAGGATGAGAGGTTGAAAGTGAACTTTTGATCTGCCCAGAGAACTGTTACACATTCAAAGAAATGCACAACAGGAATGCACCACTGTTTTTGTTTTGCTTGTCAGGCGTTTGTTGTGTCACCAACGGGACACAACTGCATTTAGTTGTGCGTCCCTGTGTTGCATATTGACAATACATGATCCTTGAATCCTTGATAAAAACCAACAAATGAAGACAGAAATGTAGTGAAATTCATGGGAGCTACCGTCATGTAGTCGCCTGCCATTTATCATGTTCTATTGTAAATGTTCATATTTTCATTTTTAAAACCATGTCTTTAAACTATATAAACTGTGTTTATTGTCATGCACCAATCACCAAGAAAAACTTTCTCGTATGCGCAAACATACCTAAAAATAAACCTTTCTGACTCTGATCTGAACACCTCTTTGTTTTGCATTTGTAGATTTAGTATATTTACCATTAAATGAAATGAATTACATACATTTGATTTCTGCTACTTGTGGATCTCTATATGTATAATATCTTAACTCAAAAAACACTATATTATATATATATATATTTATATATATATATGTATATATATATATATATATATATATATATATATATATATATATATATATATATATATATATATATATATATACACACATATGTACCTATATATAAATATCGACAGATATAGACAATGTGCATAAAAGGGCATCGCGGGCTCCCGTCCTTTTTCCTCGGGTCCTACGTCATGACGTCATGGCAGCGTCATAACTTCCAACACATCCGCCGCTTCCTGGCCGGCCCAGGCAGGCGCCTCAGGCCCCGCTCCAGCAGTGACCCGTTACCCGCTCATCAGCTCCACACCGCCGCGCACCGGTCCGCGAGGAGCCGGTATGACTGAATGAACCGGCCGGAAGCGAGGTCGAGTCCCGGGACTGCGCTGCTCGGTGAGTCGCGACCAGCCGTTAACGGACTGACCTGCTGCCATATGTTCTCTATCCCAATCACAGCAGTGACATCACCTCCATCTTCCTCCTATTCACACAGCGACCGGCAACAATGAGAACAACCAGTGTGTGTGTGTGTGTGTGTGTGTGTGTGTGTGTGTGTGTGTGTGTGTGTGTGTGTGTGTGTGTGTGTGTGTGTGTGTGTGTGTGTGTTTGTGTGAGTGTGGTCTTGACTTATGTACATTTACACAAGTGGTGTACTTATAGTGGTACTCTTTAGGATTTGAGCCCTGGTTCTATTGGAGTGAAAACAAAAGGATCAGTGCTTTGTGTTCAGCTGTTTTTGTTTTTATTTTCCTGGGGTGTTACCACCGACACCCAGTTTGAAAAACTGCTAAATATGAAAGTATTGCAGTACTTTCAATCCCCATCGTGTAACTTCCTCGTGACTTCACATTTAAAAGAACGTCTTTGTATGAAAATGCAGTCAGCAGACATACAAAGATGACAAGATTAAGGTATTTGTACTATGCTTGAGTATTTCCATTCATTCCATATACGCCTACTGTACTACACCTCAGAGGTATATATTGTACTTTTTACTGTACTACACCTCAGAGGTATATATTGTACTTTTTACTGTACTACACCTCAGAGGTATATATTGTACTTTTTACTGTACTACATCTCAGATGTATATATTGTACTTTTTACTGTACTACACCTCAGAGGTATATATTGTACTTTTTACTGTACTACACCTCAGAGGTATATATTGTACTTTTTACTGTACTACACCTCAGATGTATATATTGTACTTTTTACTGTACTACATCTCAGAGGTATATATTGTACTTTTTACTGTAATACATCTCAGAGGTATATATTGTATTTTTTACTGTACTACATACATATTAATGGAGCAGTAATATTAATACAGAAGCATCAGATGACATTTTATTGCACGATCAATACTTCTACTTTGTTTGAGTGCAGGACTTTTAGTATTAGTACTTCAGTAAAAGATATAAATACTTCTTCCAGCAGGGACTAAAACTATGAAAACATTATCTGCATGAAATCCCCAGAGGAGAGAAATATTAACGGATTAATAGAGGAAGTCAAAAACAATTAGATAAAAGTAAAATGAAATATACATATTAATATTAATACAGCAGTCATATTACACCGGACACGTACCAACAATAACGGCACCGTGAACCCGTCCTGTCCACAGTGCCGGGCGGCCGTGGTGATGGTGTTGGACTCGGGTGAAGTCCTCATGGATCCGGTCGAGGTTGAGAGCGTCGGGAGCAGCGGGGGCCCGTTGGAGCCGGATGTGCGGGGGCCCAAAGCCGCCGCCGGGTCCAGGAGGAGCAACGTCGCGAAGAAGGAGAAGGCGTCCCACAATGGACTTCCGGCGGAGACGAACAGCAGCCCGGTAGCGCCGAGGAGGCCGTCCTCGTCGGTGTCGGCGGCGCGAGGCGGGGCCGCGCCACGCCCGCCGCTCCGCCGGCCCCTGAGCCTGGAGGTGACGTCCCAGCGGCTGCGGTGGCCTCAGGAGCCGCCGGCGGACCGGCGGATCGTGCAGCCGCCGTGGCGGAGCGGCTCAGCCGCCCCGTCGCCGCCGGCTCGCGGTCCGGGCGGCTGGATGCGGCGCAGCGAGAGCACCTGCTCCGTCAACTACCCGCCGGGGCTCCGGGTCGGCCGGGGCCAAATGAGACCCGCCACCTCCCTGCCGCACATAGCGAGGAGGGAGGTCGGCAGGTCGCTGCCCGAGCCGCCCAGGCCCTGTCTGCTCGTGGCCCTCAGGCCCCTGAACCTGGAGCAGGAGAAGCAGACCTTCTTCCAGTCCGACTACACGTACGAGCCTCAGTTCGAATACTCGCAGCCGGAGCCCAGGGGCGTGTTGGACAAGTACCGAGAGGGATCGGGCCTCTTCCTCGAACAGGTACGGTACCAGAACCTCTACGGGTCACCTGTGAGGTCATCAGGGGGCAGCCTCCGATTCTGTGAAGTGAAGCCGACGAGGAAGTGTCTTAAAGCTGCACTCTCACTACTGACCACCAGGGGGCGACTCCTCTGGTGGTATAGAAGTATCTTGATTTATTCCCTCAGTAAACATTGTAAACATATTTATGGTCTCATAGACTTCTATACAACCAGAGGAGTCGCCCCCTGGTTGTCAGGAGAGAGAATGCAGCTTTAACACATGAAGCATAGACTTCTATACAACCAAAGGAGTCGCCCCCTGGTGGTTAGGAGAGAGAATGCAGCTTTAACACATGAAGCATATACTTCTATACAACCAGAGGAGTCACCACTGGTGGTCAGGAGAGAGAACGCAGCCTAAACACATGATGCATATACTTCTATACAACCAGAGGAGTCGCCCCTTGGTGGTCAGGAGAGAGAATGCAGCCTTAACACATGATGCATAGACTTATATACAACCAGAGGAGTCACCCCCTGGTGGTCAGGAGAGAGAATGCAGCTTTAACACATGAAACATATACTTCTATACAATCAGAGGAGTCACCACTGGTGGTCAGGAGAGAGAATGCAGCTTTAACACATGAAGCATATACTTCTATACAACCAGAGGAGTTGACCCCTGGTGGTCAGGAGAGAGAACGCAGCTTTAACACATGAAGCATATACTTCTATACAACCAGAGGAGTTGACCCCTGGTGGTCAGGAGAGAGAACGCAGCTTTAACACATGAAGCATATGCTTCTATACAACCAGAGGAGTTGACCCCTGGTGGTCAGGAGAGAGAATGCAGCTTTAAGACATGAAGCATAGACTTCACTCGGCAGAACCTGAGGTTGCTTTCTGGTCACTCTTCCTCCTCCTTTAGCCTGTGGAGTTCATACAACGATGATGATGATGATGATGATGATGATGATGAGTTTTCTGTGCCACTGCAGGCGGTGGGAATCATGGAG
>NC_136603.1:3871974-3896974 GCF_910589615.1 Taurulus bubalis | reverse complement strand
TTTTTTGTAAAACTTGAACGATACGAACAAAAAGGGACGTACACACTAACACCTCTTTCTGCTTTTTTCATCACTTTTGTCCAATGCATGCCCCGCCCCCTTTGCTACTACTATGAAGTTACCTCAATACTGCAACTCTGCGATGTAACCGACATTATATATGTACTTATATATATATATATATATAAGCATAATCACTGCATCCATCGCCCGTACAGCACACTGCTAACGGATTTAAACGTGCTTTATTTATGCAATTATTTAAGTTGTTGTTTTTTACTTTGAGAGCGCCAACTGAATGTCTCTGGTATCAGCTTTATACATTTTTTTATTCTATTTTAGACGATATTGTTTTTATGCCTTAGCTTGTTTGCATAAAAAAATAAAAAAAGGGCACCAAGGACACACATTTTAAAACTAAAAACCCAGGGAAGTTGTAGCTGAGACGAATCTTTAAGATATCAAGTGCCAGTAGATTCAGTCAAGTATTCAAACACTCCCGGGTTTGTTTTTCGTATCAGTGTTATTAAAGTTGTCTCCACGTGTCCTTGGTGCTCTTTTCTCTCCATGACGCTACGTGACGTGAGCCTGAAGCCAAACTTTCTTACGCTTCGTTAAAGGAACTGTATTTCTTGCAGAAAGTTCGATGAGGAGGTTGATATAATTATCATGTCCCTCCATTTAACATGTAGCTGAATCAAAGAGACTAAAAAGCTATCTAAAAAAAAAGCCAATTTACAGTTTTCTAAACAGAAACAAACGCCACACGTTGAAGCTCTAAAAAGATGAATAATTGTGGTTTAAAAAAACACAAGAATAAGGAAAAGATTTAACAGAGTTCTCTGCTCCAACGTTAGCATGTCCGGCTAGTTCCTAAATACTTCAGGGATTAAATGTCGTAAAACAGGACAAAGGACATTAAACGCTTAGTTCAGAAAAGAAAGACATTCGGTAAAGAACTAGAAGCATTCATGTTAGTCTGAACGTATGTTTCCTCCTGATGACGCTCAGACTAAAGAACAACGTGGTGTCTTTACTTCCACGTTGTTTCCAGCCAGAATGCTAAACTAAGCTAAGCTAAGCTAACCCGCTGCATATTTACAGAGAGCAGTATCACACTCTTCTCATCCAACTCCCTGCAACAAAGCAAATGAGTTTCTCAATGTGGAGCTCTTTCCTTTAGCGTGTAGATAAACTGCATTTAGTAGATGACTTGTGGGTTCCTCTAGAGGAGGAGGTGGTGCCTTCGGTGGGCTAGAGCTCATCCGCTGTAGCTATGCGTGTTCCTAGGCTGCTTTTTACTGCGTTGGACTCTTTAAACTTCCGATGTCGAGCCGCCCGAGAGCAGAATTAAAACCGGGATGTGAGCCGAACAGCCGCCGAAAATGTAGATTCTACTTCTGAGATATTGAAAATGTTGAATTTGACGATTGGCGTGTAGTTGAAATTGATTCTGCTGTGTTTACAATTCAAGCCATTTGGAAAAGCAGATGTACGTTTTTTTTCTTTTTTAAATTTTGAGCAGGTGGTCCTCATCAAACCGTTCGCTCCTGTTTGTAAAGCACGGATGTTGCACCTGTTTCATGTTCTGGAAAACACCTTGAAGTTCCAGTTTATTTATTAAAAAGTACACACACTTAACCAGCTGTCTGGTCTCTCTTTATGACGCCGTGGATGGAAGAGTGGGATCATGGGAGTTGTAGTCTCCATTGCATTACAGCCAATAAAGAACAGATCTTGATGTTCACTGACGTTACGTATTGAAGTATGTATGTGTGTATTTGTGTTATGTCATTTTATTGTAAAGAACTAGCCGCAAGCTAACGTTAGCTTGATGAGCCCCTGATGCAGCTATGTGGAGTATTTCGTCTGTCACACTAAATAAGTTAAAGTATTAATACCACATTGTAGAAATTCTGCTTTGAAAATGTTACTCAAGTATAGAAATGTGTTGCTGGTATATATATATTTGTTATTATTCATGCATTCATATAAAAGCAGGATTTTTACTTAATTTTTAACTTATCTAATTATTTTTATTATTGATTGATCTGCCAATTGTTTAGTTTGTAAAAATATTGAGAAAAGACGTCACAATTACCCAGAAGCCCAAAGTGACACAAGTTTTCACATAAATGTAGTGAAGTAGAATATTTCCCTCTGAGATGTCGTTGAGTAAAAGTATAAAGTGTCATGAAAAGAAAATACTCAAGGAAAGTAAAAATACAGATTTGTATAAATACTCCACCGCTGTAGGAATGACCAGAAGAAAAAAAAAAACACGCTCATCGTTAAATAAAAATGGTTTATTCTCTTTCAATATAGCTTTTGTTCCATCCGTAGCAGAAAAAGAGCCTCCATGCCATTCAGTGCTAAAACTGGATCTCAGGTCACCACAGCATCGTAATGACGGACGAACGTCTTTACAGCACAACACCGGCTTGATACTGAACCAACAGTCACTTTGCTCATTAAAAACAGGGGGAGGGGAGGGGTGTGGGGAGGAAGAGGAGGAAGAGGAGGGTGAGGGGTTCAGATCTGATTTCAGATCCGATTTATCTGACTCGGACCAAGCAGCTCAGATCCCTCCCCCCTCCCTCCTTCCGCTTGCTTTTTTTTTTTTAGCTTTTTTTTTTCTCCGGGAAAAGTTTAATCCGTGCGTGTTTGTGTATTCAGCAAAATTGACATCTTGCATCCAGTATGGCTGTTGATGTGGAGGCAGAAGTTTCTGCCACGAAAAGGTCACAAGTTGAGGTAACAAAGATTCTTCCTGATCGGACGAAGGAACAAAAACAACAACATGGACCAATCAATAATCATCTGCTAGTTTTTATGATTGGGAGAAATGTGTATTACATCAAACAGGTGTTTCTGTTATTTAAGCGACCCTCGTTGAGATAATCGGGGTGGACAAAATAATAGAAACGGCTGTAAGTATGACAGTGCCTTACCTGCTCTCTGGTTATCATGTTGCATTGGAGCTGCTTATGGCCTTTGTGCCGTCTGTGTTGGCGTTCGCCTGTTCCTTCACCACAGGATCTGAGGGACCAACACACTTTATCTGAACACCTCAACCACACACTATGTATAAAATATAAACACTATGTATAAATACTCCCATCATATATACATATATATACATATATATATATACACACATATACATATACACATATATATATACACACACACACACACACATTTCATGGGAGTTTAACTGAATTAAACTTGGGTGTTAATACCTTTTCATGCAGCTATATCTAAAACTATATATATATAAATAAAATATATATAAAAAACCTAGAAGTTTTAAAATCCCCTTAAACCCAGCCAGGCCTACAAACCCTAAAATAGATACTAACAGAAGTATGGGTGCTGCATGGCCTCGGCCGCCGTCAGCCTCTGCTGGTGGTCGTAGCGGAGCAGCTTGTCCAGCAGGTCCAGAGCCTCCGGGCTCACCAGGTGCTGGTTCTCTGACTGGATGAACTGCTCCCAGCGCTTCCTTGTCTGCCTACACACACACACACACACACACACACACACACACACACACACACACACACACACACACACACACACACAGAGAGAGAGCGCCGGTCACAGCGGGTTTCACATGAGTAGAATATTCCTGCAAGAATATTCCACTCAAGCATCCTGTAACTGCTTGTGAATACTATTTATTAGCATTAGCATAGGTGCTACTCATAGAAAAAAAGAATAATTAATAATAATTTAAATCTATATATATTTTCAACAAAAAAAGAAAAAATCTATATATCTATTTTTTTATTCTCTATATATTTTATTTTTCAAAAAAAATCTATATATATAAAAAAGATTTTTTTCAAAAAATTTAAATATATATATATACACACACACACACACAAAAATTAATGATGTGGCTCAACATGCGGCTCCGTTATAATCAACCAAAACCAGAAGTAACTGAAGTAACTGTTGGTCGACAGAGAGGCTCATGGGATTTAAGCGCTTTGAATACATTTGAATGAGGTCTGAACCTCCGGATGTACTCACTGTCCCAGCAGGTCTTTGAAGCGAGTGTCCAGTTCTATGTGGTATTTGTGCAGGTAGCCGAAGAGCTCGTCGGTGCCGAGGACTTTAGCGATGCGGACCAGCTGGAAAACAACGGCCGCACATTCAACGCCTCAAAGCAAACACATTTAAATCAGAGTCGCTTCGCTTTAAGGCATTCGAGTCCTCACCTGGTCGTAGTTGTCCTGGCCGTGAAAAAACGGTTCCTTCAGAAAGATCATGCTCGCCAACATGCAGCCTAGACTCCACATGTCCAAACTATAGTCATACATCTGTGGGGAGAACCAGATTAATACCAGATCATCTCAGGGAGCGCGTTTCTCAGTAAATGTGTGACGGCAGGTACCTGATAGTCCACTAGCAGCTCAGGGCCTTTGAAATAGCGGGAGGCCACCCTGACGTTGTATTCCTGAGCCGGGTGGTAAAACTCTGCCAAACCCCAATCTATAAGACGCAGCTGTGACGGAGAGGAGGCTCGTTAATGTGCTGGTCGTCACAGAGCGATGCATTCATTTCTACTCCTTTCTTTGTTTTTATTGTACAGCTTAGATGATGATTTTAAAGTGTCTTTGAGTACCACGAAAAGTGCTATATAAATTAAATGTATTATTCTTTTATTTTCAATTCAAAACAAAGCAGCGAACGAAGATACATTTGGAAATGTACGACATAATTTTATACATGCATTATATTTTATACATTATTATTCTTGCACTGTGTTTATTGTTAAATGCCATGACATCGTGGCAATAAATGGTTCTGATTCTACATAACTAAAAAGATGCAGACTCAGGTAATCACACTATTTATAATTAATTATCATGAAAGGGGATGTTTTTATATACATTGTCTGAGACGCTAACTGAACTTATTTTACGTAAAGCAGCATTCATTTATGTATATATTTTAACATCTGGCCAAGTGTAAAGTTGGAGGGACGTAAAATAAAATAAATACAGAATTCTCTGTGTTTGTCTCCTTTCAGATTATATTTAGTATAATAATGCAAACCATTATTAATATATATGTATAATTATATATGTGCAGCGTTAAATCATATATTTAGTTTTTACAGCTGCACCGAGTTCAGAAAAAGTTAGATTATATTTTTTTAATTTAAAATTGTAAAAAGGCATTTTGTAAAAAAAATAATACATTTTTATATTCCTCAAGTGCTGAAGGAACTAATGATATTTTGTTATTTTGTTGTTGTAAAACTCTCCGTAGAGCAGAGTCGGGGGATAATTCAATACGAGTTTATCAATAAATGTTACAGTCCTTTGATATTAAAGGATCGGTTTTGAATCCACTAATTCTACGTGGAAACAAACATTTAGTTCCCTCATCACCTTTCTCATCTGGTGGTCGATCATCACGTTGTGTGGCTTCACGTCCCGGTGCATGATGCCCATACTGTGGCAGTAGTCCAGAGCCTGCAAGCAGAGGCACAGACTCATTCAACCGTTCTGTACTGGTTTCCTCCCAGTGAGCTCCACTGGTCTGCTTTCAGCCAGGAAACAAACTCCACACATTATTTTGAATTATCCATTAATCACTTGATTGTTTTTACTATTTTCATATCTATTCTATGAAGGAAAAAAAAAGAAGAAATGTAAGATTGTTTTATTACAAACAGCAAATAATGATTAAATAATTATCATAGTTGTAATTGACGTATTTTAGACCATTGACTAATTGTTTCAGCACTAATTTCCAATTTTCTCCTTCCTGTCAATCAAAAGAAACATTTCTCATAAGACGCATTGGATCACAGCCACAGGTTTGAGCAGCGGTGAGGACATGAATGAGTGAATGAACTCTCACCTTGAGCAGCTCATACATGTAGTAACGGATATCGTAGTCTGTCAGCTTCTGGTAAAGCTCCTGTGGACAACACACAGTGCACAGTGCGTTTAGAAGAGGCGGCGGCGCAGCGCATGTACGACGTTCACCGGAGGGTTATTATGCGCGTTATTAATAATGGACATCAGCTGCATGTGTGAATGCGGCCAAATTTAAGTACCTTAAAATCTGTGTTATTGATGCACTCAAAGACAAGCGCTGGAGTTCTGGACTGCAAAGAGAGGACAACACAAGGCTTAGCTGAGGAGCAGCAGCAGGTCGGTGGAGATCATTATCTCACTCTCTCTCTCTCACACACACACACACTCTCTCTCTCTCTCTCACGCGCACACACACACACACTCTCTCTCTCTCTCACGCGCACACACACAGTTACACGCATGACTGGATTATCACGGCTGGCGTGTCGACATGCGCCGGAGCGGCGGGAGGCGGACTCACCACCGGGTCTTTGACCGTGTCCACCAGGCGGATGATGTTGGTTCCTCCGCGCAGGTTTTCAAGAATTTTGATTTCCCGTTTGATCTTCTTCTTCTTGACGGGCTGCGAGAAGACGGCAAGAAAAGAACGAGGGATTAAAATAGTGCAAAACGAGCAAAAACGTAGCGATGCACCGACCCGGATCCTCTTATCGTACATTTAACAAATAAATACATAGATATACATTTACTGAATTATTTATTATTTATTTATTATTATATAACTTCCTTTTTAACTAAAACTCTAGTATATAATGTAAATATTATATATACATTGTCACCAATATGCAATCCAGCTATTGGAGTTATCCGATATCGAACCGACCATATATTTAATTAAAATAAATCTTGCATAATAATTCATAAATGTAAATTAATATTGACTTAATTTGTGGAATTGGTGTAAAAAATACAAAACACGAATATTTGGGTTTTATACACACGGGACTGTGCAAAATCAGTTAAATGTTGCGACAGAAACGCCAACTTTGTGTCTATTAAAGACATAATACACCAAAGATTTGATTGCACTCTTCTTGTAGTTTATGAAATATAAATCTTTTATTCTACTACAGTTTTTCCCTCAAATATCATGAAATGAATAGAAAAAAACTGTTGTCCCATGTGCCCAAAGACCAAACTATGTGGATCCATCGGGAGAAATATGAAGTATGTTTTCTTTCGTCTATAAATCTGGAAATAAGAATCATTGTGTTTTCGTGAGGTGGTGAGTTTTCACCACTAGATGGCGCTAAGACCCCTGCACACGGCACCTTTAAGTTGAGGGCACAAATAAGAGGTTTCGACGCCATCCAGCTCTGAATCTATGACACATTATTATAAAAACCCTCACAGAAGAACAATGTGCTGAAAAGCGAGGATATTTAAAATCAAATTTGACAAATTCCAGTGGACGCTTGTAAGTTTCCTGGAACGAAAGTCAGTATTTACGTGTCCAGTTCAGCTTCTAGAGGACAGAAATGAGTAAATAAAAGATTCACCACGGAGCTGCGAGGAAAGCTCCTACGATAAAAGGAGCGAGGCAACAGAAGGAGAAGTTTCCGGCTCACCTTGAGGATTTTCACCACCACTTTCTCATTGTTGGTCACATTTATGGCCTCAAACACTTCGCTGTACTTCCCTCGACCCAATTTACGCACCAGCTGATAGTTGTCTTGATTGCTGAAAGAGAGAGAGAAGCAGTCAGCGTCTTCTCTAGTTTAGGGCTCTGGGAAATTATAAACAGGCATTTTATAGATATATAGACATAATCATGAATCATTTAATTAGAAAAATAACAAAAAGACAAAATTATATTAATGCCTTACACTAAAATATTTATAATATCTAATCATCTCAATTATTTCTTCAATGAACATATCAACTGTTTAGTTGGTAAAATGTGACACAAGAACATCAGGTTAACCCAAAAAAGTAACAACATTTTTACTGTAACATGGCGACATGGAGATCTATGCAACATGATCATCATTTGTTAAAGCCGTAAAGGAGGAATTTAATAATTTTCACTACTTGAGGCTAAAGAAACGTCGGCCTTTTTAATTATCCATTTTGTTTGATTAGATCTTTGCACTATTGTGTTGTTAGTTCATATATATATATATATATATATATATATATATATATACATACATACATACATACATACACACACACACACATACATACACACATAGTGTTGTGTAATGACAACAAACGGCCCTCGGATCCCCCTCTGACATGATGTTGCGATGACAAACTCGCAGCTTAATGAAACGGGTGCTTTCACGTCGCTGCTTTTGTAACATTTTGCGTGCAGAGCGCTGCAAACTAAAACTGCGGGGAGGAAGGCATGCGGCCGTACCTCCAGTTTGGCACGTGTGCGTCGTAGTCCCAGTACTCTCTGTTCTTCTGTGTGTTGACATCGGTGTACACCCGAGCCTTGCTGCTGGCCGGCGTGGATCCGGGCATCGCTAGCTCTGCGGCTCCGCGTCGGGGACCTCCCTCTGAACGCTTCTGGGCTCGATACTGGAAGGCGGCGCAGCGGCTCTCCAGAATGTGCGGCTCTAAGGAGATGCCCGCGCGGTGCTTACCATCGGCTTCGGCTGCTCGCGCCCTCTGGTGAAAGGCGTCAGGCCGGTCCGACGCCGCTGTGGTGCAGACTGACAGAGCTACGATGACCGAGTGCGTGAAGCCCCTGAGCAGGATGTTGGGCAGGATGGGATGAAGAGCCGCCAGCTGCAGAGAGACAGGGGGGGAGGGAGGAAGAGGAGGATGAAGAGCCAGGACACACGCTGCAGGCTGCAGTGGTCGGATGCACGTACAACTTCGTTGTTATTTTCCTCCATGAATCAATTAAAAATGTTGAAATTGACAAAAACTATAATTTTCCGATAATCAATGCAAAACATTTTCACAACTATTTCAGGTGTGTGGAAATGTTGTTCTGTTTGTAAAGTAGCTTTTGTTTACTGCGTTATCAAACCTGAACTAGATAAACATGGAGGCTTTAAACACCGTCTGAAAACACCTTGTGACAACAAACTTGTGATACTTCCTGTGCAATAATCCCCCCACACACACACACACACACACACACACACACACACACACACACACACACACACACACACACACACACACACACACACACACACACACACACACACACACACACCAGGGGGGAGAAAGCATTATTACTGCTTTTTCACCATCCAGACCACGTCCGACTTTAATTATAAAACAACTGAACTCGGAGTTAATGAACATGAAACACGCATTTCACTATTGATTTGACCTGATTTTGAGTTTCCAGCGGTGGTGGTGGGGGGAGTATTTAGATATTGTACAAGTAGTAATACCACAGTGTAAAAATACAAGTAAAAGTCCTTACTGAAGTAAAGATACACACATATTTTAAATTGACTCAATGTGCCAAAAGTAAAAGTACACATTGTTCAGAATGGCCAATGTTACTATATTATTAATATAATTGATGCATGATCCATGTCAGGCCAGGTGGAGACACAAAACACTGTACTAACAAGTTGCCAAAACTGCCGCAGATTATCATAAACACACTGCAAAGAGAAAAGGATCAAAACAACCAAAACAGGTCCCAAAACGACGGTACTTGCACTCGTCAACCCTGGAAGAGATTAACACAGAAACATATGCAAAGTTTTACATTTGTGTTCCGTTTATTCTCATTTGGTAAAAGTGACAAATGGAGGGTTAAACCTAGACATGGACAAGTCCACGGGGTCTTTAAAATCTCCTTTTCAGGCCATTTCCACTGCACCCAGACCACAACACTGTAACGTTTCTAACAGCCGCCACACCGGGACCAGATTATATAAATACAATAAAGACTGTTCAAAACCCAGATCATATTTTGAGAATCTGTTATCACTCTGTGAAAAAAGAGAGACTAAATAGTGATTTCACTGCATTGTTTTTTCTAGGCCACAGTAAACCAGGCCTAAAACAAAAAAAACACTATTCCGACTCGTCAACCCTCTGAAGACAGTTTTAAACACAGTTGCAGGTTTGTGATACTTTAAATCTAACTGCACTTCCTCTAAGCGGACACTTTAGACCAGAACTAGTTAAAACTAAAACACTATATTTAGACCAGATTACAGTAAACCAGGCACAACACAAATAACACTGTATTTAGACTCGTCAACGGTGGGCTAGATTAAAAAGGAGGAACCCAAGTTGCAGGTTTGTGGTTCTTTAAATCCAAGTTCATTTTCTCTTAACGGACCACTTTAGAGCAGAACCAGTTAAACAAAAACTCTGTATTTAGACTAGTCTAAATAGAGTAGATGAACATGGAGAGTCAATTTCACAGGTTTATGGTTCTTTAAATCTCTCTGGGAAATAAAGAAAAACTGTGATTTTACTGCATTTTGTATTTCTATACAGATTACAGTAAACCAGATCCAACACAAACACACTGCACTAGACTAGTCTAAATGGACTAGACTAGTCTAAATGGACCAGATTAACACGGAGACCCTCAGGTGTCGCGTCTGATTTGGCTCCCCGATGAAAGCTAACCACCTCAACCCATTTTAACACCTTATGGACACCAGAACTGTCCCAGCCCGTCACGACACGGGGCCTTTCCTGCCCGGCCACACAGCTACACCCGTAAACGAGCCCCTAGTTAACACCTGCCCGACTAGTTACCAACGAGTTACCTTAACTAGCGGGTTAAACCAACCAACCCGGTTCACGCGCACTGAAGCTAACGCTAACTAGCTAGTTACGTTGACCTAGCTTACTTAACCAAAACACAAAAACCCGCTAATACATCAAACACACATTCACGCAAATCGCACGTTCGCGCGTGTGTGTATTTGTACACAGTTGAATATTAAAACACGACAGAGTATTTATTGGTGAATTAGTAAACGGCGGCTAAAGCTAGCCGGCTAACCTCGTAGTAGAAATATCCGAGCTCGGGGGAAGTCCGCGCGACATGAACGTTAGGCTCGTTAGCAGCTCGCGCGCGCGGTCACGTGGCTCTCCGTGCAGCCCGACCGTAGCGCCTCCAGAGTTTCAGGTTATCGATAACGTGCGTGCGTGTGAGCGGATCAGCGGTATCGGCGATGTATTGATCTCATCGGATGGGCGGCGGAGGCTCGTTAGCAGAACCGGGAAGCTCTTCCCTCCTGCGGTAAACATCACCCGGATGTGAATCACCGGGCTCAGCGACCGGAAAATAATAAAATAAATAAATAGACAGATATTTATTGATGTATTATTATGTATATGTGTATTATTATATATACAAATATATATATGTGCAATATTTATACATATACATATATTCCACTAATAAATAATCTGGCCTGTTTGAATATCTAACTACACGAATACACACGCGCAATGTACGTGAATGTGTATCGCTGCGATATACTGTATATAATATATATATATATATATATAATAATAATTACAATATTAATCATAATTACAATATTTACATTTTACTGGAAACAAAAAGGTTTAGATAAAATATTTATCTTTTGCCCATTTCCGCAACTGTGATGACAAAAAAAGAAGATAATTATGAGAAACTATCACATGATTATTACTTAATATCTCATAATTATCACTCTATGAAGAATTACTCTTCAAAGTTTTACAAATACATAATAAACACATACAATGAATTGATCATAACTTACCCCGTGCATTCCGCGCATTCAAATCTTTACTCAAGTAAAAATACTCATTATATCCATTTCAGAATAATGTCTAATATTAATAATATGAAATATTTTAAGTGATTCACTATTGAAAATCATAGTCAGAACTTCATTGTAAGATCATCACAATAAATAATATAAATGTAATAGTTTTAAGTGAACTGAGAAACGGTTTTCTTTGTTTAATAGGAAAATAAATCTGATCACAAACTGCTTATACTGCAAAAAAAAGAATTGTTTCATTAACCTGAAACTATTCTGCTAAGCAATTCATATATTTTTCAAATACAACTTCAATCACTTACTAATTCCAGGTCCTTATTTTCAGATTTTTTTGATCGTAAACCACATTTTTATTTATATTTTGTTTTACTGTTGTTCAGACAATAAACAATGTTTTCTGTTATTTTTACTGACAAAAAAAGGCAAATTCCTTGAAAATGCTTGATATTTAATGATGAAAATGCTCCTCAGTCGCAGCTGATCGGAACCAACAGACGTACATGTGGTGAAAACAATGAGCACCTTAATTGTCGTAAGGGTGGTTTATTTTAATTGTCTGTATACAGTATGAACAGGAGTCTATATTTATATCCACGTGTGTAAATGCAGCTTTGCAACACTCGTCATGGAGCAGACTCACCACAACCACACGGCCCCACAACAATTTATAACCTCAAAAAAAAAAAAAAAAAACTTTTAAATATACTGCAAATATTGTGAATATAGAAATCCACACGGTAAACTAAAGTACACACATCTTTAACTTTACGCCCGACATGAACCAACACATGAACCGCGACTTTGTTTGAGGCTACTCGGATTAATCTGCTGAAGGTCCGGTCTGGACCTGTGAGGATACAACAAGGCCAATTCTTTAAAAAAAAATAAAAACACAACAAAAAAATAACATTACTTTTGTTAGCTCTCTATCGCACGGTGAGTAACGCAGGTAGTTTGTGGCAGGTGAGCAATACAACGCTTTGAAGTCTGGTCGGGGTTAAACCTGGAAATAATCCGTCTGGTACTGAAACTAAAAGTGCTTGCAAAATACTGCAAGCTCATTCATAAGTGAATACAAAAGCAGGTAACATAAGCACTATACAGTTTTTCAATGTTTACATGAGCATATACACACAATCTATAATATAACAGAGTAGACTATGCCATGAATCAGTAGTCATAAATATTACATTGTGCATGTTCTATTGCACATGTCGAGTGTCTGTGTGACGTGATCGGTCAGGTCCGTCACCTAGATGTCGTTTGTTTTTAATACAAAGATGCAACAACACACATTTCAGAGGACACGGGCTATACATTTTCACAAATCCACTTTTTCTTCTTCTTAGGATGTTTTTTTCCTAAATAAACCAAAACCTATAATACAACAGTGATATTAAAGTGTGATAAATATTCATGCACAAACAAGATGATACTACCTAAGATCTAAGTTATGTGGAAAAAGATACCGCTGCAACGCGGGTGGAGGAGCGGGGGCGGGGTCAGCTAAACTGGACATCATTATTAACAGAAACACACGCACAGAAATCAAAGTGATCGGTAAAAAACAAAAAAGGCACATGGATTTCAGAGGAGCTAACACGTGAGCACGCACGCACACACGCATACACACGCATACACACACACACACACACACACACACACACACTTCTCCTGGAAGTTTCCTCCCAGCTTTCTCAACGACAGAATCTACGAAACAGACGACCACATGCAGCCACAGGAGAGCGTCCCACACGCTGACAACACTAAACTGGGATCTTCCACATCTTGCGCCTCTTCTTCCTCTTCCTCTTCTCTCCATTCGTTGCTCAAGTTTTTTTAAATCCATGTGTTCCAAAGTAAGACGCGGGATCCGAAGCGCCCTCTGTGGATTCATGGTGCTTTGCCTTTTACTCAACAAAAAAAAAAAAAAAAAAAAAAAGAGGACGAGGATGAATTCAGTCTTGATTTAAAAACAAAAAAAAACCCACCATTAAAACGTAATGAATGGGTCTTATAAACTACAAATGGGAGAGCGGAGGCTGGCACGCGTTGCTTTGAGGGAGCGAATGTCACGGTGGCTGCCCGGGGCTGAAGAGCAGTTCGGTTCATGGGATGCACTGCGCTTCGGGGAAGCTCTCCCCCTCGGCGGTGTGCTGCACCGTGTGCTCCTGCAGCGCCGTGAGGTCCACGAAGCGCTCGCCGCACCACACGCACTTGAACTGCGTCTCCCGCGAGTGCACGCTCTGGTGCTTGGCCAGGTGCTCGCGCTGCTTGAAGCTCTTGTCGCAGCTGGCGCACTTGTACGGCTTCTCCCCGGTGTGGACCCGGCGGTGGCGCTGCAGCTCCGACGAGTACCTGAAGCGCTTCTCGCAGTCGGGGCACTTCAGCGGCTTCTCGCGGGTCGGGTCGCAGCGGTGCTGCACGAACTCGGAGGACGACACGAAGCGCTTGTCGCACAGGGAGCACTTCAGCGGCTTCTCCGTGCAGTGAGAGTTCTGGTGGCGCTGCAACGTGGAATTCTTTTTGTAACCTTTGCCGCACACGTCGCACTTGTAGGGCTTCTCCACCTCGCCGCCGCATTTGTGCCGCAGCAGCTCTCCCGATTGGCTGAAGGACTTCTGGCAGGACGCGCACTTAAACAGACTCTCCATGCCGTGCACCTGCTGGTGGTAGAGCAGGTGGGACGGCTGGAGGAACCCCTTGTCGCAGAGGTTGCACTTGAAAGGGCGGTCGGCTGGGTTTTTGTGAGTGCGGCGGTGGCGCACGAGCGCGTACTGCTGCTTGAAGCTCATCTGGCACTCCTCGCACTGGAACGGCCGCTCCTCCGAGTGCGTGCGCTCGTGCTGCCGCAGGTCGGACGGGCGCTTGAAGCTCTTCCCGCAGGAGCCGCAGCGGAACGGCCGCTCGCCCTCCGGCTGGCACTGATGGTGCAGGAGCTCCGACGACTCCTTAAAGTGCATCTCGCACAGGTTGCACTTGAAAAGGTGCTCGCCCGAGTGCGCGTACATGTGCCGCACCAGGTGCGAGCGGTGCTTGAAGCTCTTCTCGCACACGGCGCACTTGTACGGGCGCTCGGAGCTGTGCGTGCGCTGGTGGTGCGCCAGGTGCGAAGACTGGCTGAAGCTCTTGTCGCAAGTGTCACATTTGTACGGCTTCTCGCCGGTGTGCACCCGCTCGTGGCGGGTCAGCTCCGACAGGTGCCGGAAGGACTTGTGGCACACGGAGCACTTGTACGGCCGGTCCGGCGCCGAGGCCTCGAACGAGGGAGGGGACGAGGCGCTGATCGCTGCGTCGCCGCCGGACGTCTCGCCGGTGGAGGGCTGCTGGGGGTTGGCGGCCGACGAGGTCGGGGTGACGTTTCCGGAACCCGGCCGGTACGTCTTCTCACAGATGGAGCACTTCATCGGGTTGTTGCCGTTGCCGTGCGAGTTGTGATGCTGCGCCAACGAGGTGAGCAGGGAGAAGCCCATCTTGCACACGCCGCACACGAAGGGCTTCTGCTCCACCTGCACGCACTGGTGCTCCAGCAGGTCCGTCGCCTGGCTGAAGATCTTCATGCACTGGGTGCACTGGAAGGACCGGTCCTGGTTCACCATGCACTGGTGCTCGTGCGGGTTGGCCAGGTGGGATATGTCGTGGCCACAGGCTCCGCACTTGTGCCCTCTCTCGCCCCCTACCTGCAGGGAGGGCTGCTGGGCCTGAACGGCGTGCTGCTGGCCGTGCTGCGGCTGCTGCAGGGAGGCGTCCGCCTGCAGGACCACTCCGTACACCGTGCAGCCCAGAGGGTTGTCGGCTCCCTGGGGGAGCGTGTGCACAACCGAGGGTGGAGCCACTGCATGCTGCTGCTGCCACGCCTCCGTCATCCTTCCACTTCGCATGTAGGGGGTTCAACTGTGAACTGAAACGGGTGGATGTGGTTTTAAAAAATTATAATTATATATATGTTTTTTCCCCCTGGAGCGCACTGTGCTATTCTGGTCTTCACACACTTCCTTTGAGACCGGTGAGAAGATCTAAAATAAGGGAGAAAAACAAAAAAAAGCATACACAACAAATTACAATATATAAATAAAAGAAGTGTACACAACGCATTAGCTAAGAAAGAGCTAATAGAGCTGCCAGTTTCCACCATGAGAGAGACATTGGCACTAACTCGCGAGGCGGAGGGTTACAGCCCAGAGAGGGAAGCTGCTGCAACCGGTAACGGAATAATGTGAAACCGGCGTCGCCGTTCAAGTCGTTTGCTGTGACAAATTAAAACTGAAACAAAAACCACCGATGCTTTGAGAAGCCTGAAGTAATATGCGTGTATTATCAGCTGTTAAAAAAAAAAAAACAACACGTTGACATGTACAGAACCAACGCACTTTACTTAAACGGAAATCCGCAACAAAAATACCAAAGAATACACATCAGCCAGAGAACAACGCTTTAAGCAGATTTGGGATACGTCTATATGCTGAAACGCGCAACCGGTCGCGTAATATTCCCAATTTTCTCTGTTAAATATGTGTTTTAAACGTCAGCTGCGTGAGGCAAACATGTTTATTATATCCGTAGTGTTCATCTGAGGAGCTGTAGTGCTCCCCGCGTGTTTATTTAAAGGAAGTGTTGATGTTTTGGGACGTAGCTTAACCGCTAAGCGCTAGCTGGCCATTACTAACCTAAACAACCGGACTTCCTTCCGAGATTATCAACCGTTATTTTACGTTATTAAACGTATTACAACGTATATTTGTCCGCCCCTTAAACAACACTTAATAACCAAACTACGACACGAAGCTTCCGACGTTTCCGAAAAACCACAATAAACAGTTTTTTTGCTGTTTGATATGAGCCTTCGCTGCGAACGGACCCCAGATCAGACTAGGCCTCCCCGGAGCTGCGAACGGACCCCAGATCAGACAAGGCCGGAGCTGCAAACAGACTCCAGATCGGACTAGGCCTCCCCGGAGCTGCGAACAGACCCCAGATCAGACTAGGCCTCCCCGGAGCTGCGAGCGGACCCCAGATCAGACTAGGTCGAAACTGCGAACGGACCCCAGATCAGACTAGGCCGGAGCTGCGAACAAGACCCCATATCAAACTAGGCCTCCCCGGAGCTGCAGGGAGAGAAAAAATCCACCTCCTCCGCTGGAGCCTCGCACAAACAGCCCAAAAAAAACAGCATTTACAATAATAAAAAAAAAAGCGCGATAACTCACCGGAGCTCGTTAACGGTGTCTTTTGCTGCCGCCTTCAGCGCAAGGCTGCCAACCGTCGGTGAGTTTGTGATTCGGAGGACCGGCGGAGGGGATGCGGGTGAAGCCGGACGCCATCCTCCACAGACGGACGGACACCGGAAGCCGCCGCGCAGTGAGCCGTCGCCGCCGCGGAGCTCGCTGCCGCTGCTACGGCCGCTCCATGCCGGAGGTCGAGCCCCAGAGCCCCGCAGAAAACAACCCGAGGTAGGGGTGGAGGTAAACTGCTCTCTGGGTTAGTTTGAACAACATTCACACAAACACTATATTATATTATTACATATGTATTTCTTAAATATGACAGTAGGGGGGAGTGTTTCTCTCTCTCTACTGTGTTTTCACTCATTTACAGATAAACCCACCCTATTACCATACAATAATATAATCATTACTATATAATAAATGTACAAAGATAATAATTTAAGTTTAGTATACTATACTACTATGTTATTATACATTGAATAGATCATCTCGGTACAAAAGGGTTCTCACACACTAAAATCTAAAATTCAAAATATATTCTGCTTTTGTTAAATTATGATTTCTTTGGAAGTCTTTTAAGTAAAATGTGTTTTCTAATTCACACAAACTCTATAAGATATTATTAAATATATATTTCTGAAATATGACAGTAGGGGGGAGTGTTTCCCCTCCACGACCATAACATAATAAACATAAACATTTGCTATACTATATTATTATGTTATTATAGCTTGAATCTCGGTACAAAAGAGTTCTAACACCTCATATTTCTAAAATTATTATACTTAATCATTATTATTATTATTATTCTGTATATGTTGTATAGTCTTTGAAGTTATTTTTACATTATCTCACAGATATCATTATTTTTACATTATTTTGCTATTCATCTTTTTAGAAACTACTCAACATGAAAAACTTGCACCCGCATTAACATTCTTCTTACACATACATGTTATAATAATATAATAATATGATGTGTACTGTAGTATTTTATATATATGTTATACTTTTACTTGAGTTAAGGATCTGAATATTTCTTCCACCACTGTATTATTATTATTATTATTATTATTATTATTATTATTATTATTATTATTATTATTATAATATATTTTGAATGCATCATCTCAGTGCAAAAAATACTCACAATTCTTGTGTTTTTTGAGTTACAAGCAGCCTTTCTCCTTTTAAAGTGTATTATTGTTTATATGCTGTGGAAGTCTTTAAAGTAAAAGTCCAACTTTATTGTATTTATAAAACACAGCAGTCTAAACAAAAAGGAGACAGTTTCACCTGTGATGTAAATTGGTATTGCTATTGCTGTTATTATTGTATTATAATTGTATAACAGTCACAATTGTAATACTTTAACTACATTTTCCTGCTTATACTTACATAATTTTACTTGAAACAGAGTATGTTTACCGTGTGGTATTAGTACTTTTACTTCAGTAAATGATCTGAATACATCAAAACAATGTATACCACAGCATACAGTTAGCTTAGCTTAGCATAAAGACTGGTAACAGAGGTAAACGGCTAGCCTGCCTCTGTCCAGTCACAAGGCTGGAAAGCAAATGAGCTCATTATCCCAAAAGGTTGAACTTTTCCTTTTAAGGTCAGCATTATGCTGACAGATGTGCAGCTTCCTTTCCCCAAAGCTTTCCTCGGTGCTGTTTAAGTGGCACTAAGACATATTAAAGTGGACATCCAGAGCATTATATGAGCTCGCAGCATGCGCTCTCTTCTTATGCAACGCCACCCGCTGAGAATATATGGCTTCACCTTCCATTTCCCGTCGCAGAGTTTCAGCAGACACCTGGGTTTGTATTAACTCAAATATAATCCATCTGTCTCACGGTGTTTTTCCTCTTCCATCTATCACACCGCTGGGTTTCCTTTCTCCAGATCATGAAGATGAGGAGGCGCATCAACAACACTGGAGGTCCTGAAGGACATGTTTTACCACAGAAGAAGATGACGACACAACAGTGTTATTGTATTACATTATATATGTCATTAGATAATATTATCCAGTGTCATCGAAATACAAATTCAGCTTTCTCTTTGACAGGAAGGAGGACGTGAGGAACTCCTGCTGGACGGATTCAAGGACTGGAGGATCATTTAGCATGTACAGCAAGTAGGTAGGTTGGATTTGGGGGAGTTTTTCCAAACTGAACTTTGAAAATAAATACAATTTTAAAATTGAAACTCAATGAATTCATCTTTTCCTTCGACCACAGAGAATCATCATACTGTTTTTCTAATTGCATTTTGATTTCATAATGTTTTTAATCCACTTCGAGGCTCTTTTTCTCCAATATAGTAAAACAAAAATGCAAATAAATGATATGGATAGTAAATATCTTGAGTGAATTAGGGTTTGTTTATACAATTAAGTTTTGATTGCTCTTTTAAAGGCCTGATTTAAAATGTTTACTCACTTCCTTGTAAAATAAGGAGAAAAAATATGAAGATGGGATTTTCAAAGTAAATGAACATGCTGCTTATATGGGACATAATGTAATACAAAGTCAGGCCATTAAAAGAATAAACAATGTAATTAATTGCAATCACAGGTTAGCGCTTTGCCTCGTGTTGCACTTTCATGTCCGTCCTGCAGGTGTCGCTGTTGAAGCATTTTAATCAGATTTATTTCCACAGAAGAGAGAAAATATATATATCTTGTAAATATTACTCACATTTAGAAATAGTTTATTTCAACCAATTACTCTTTTTTATATTTTGATCTTCCTCTTGCCTAAAAAAAAAAAAGAGGCGGAGCCACGGCCTCCCTGGCCCCGCCTCCTCCGGTGACCCAGAGCGCTGCACCGTCAGTAGTGGTACTCAAATACACACATTTGATCAACTTGTATTTTTATTTGAGTATTTCTATGTTGGGCCACTTTAAACTGGGCGCCAGTTAGTTAGTTAGTAGTAGCACACTGTATTTCATCCTTCATAATATATTGCTTAACTTTAGATTATTTAAAGTGAAATGTTGGTTGTTTGCAGCTAATGTTTCCATAGTGACGTATTGCTATGTTCACTCTGGTACTTATTGAAACATGTCAATAAACCTGGAGTCTGGGTATCGGCTGTATTCTATTCTCAGTAGATATTTCACATCAACTTAGAAATTGTCCAGCATGGATTTTAACGAAATGTTAAATTGGTATTAAGCCATTTTTCTGCTGACAGGACAAGTTGTTGCTGCATGTGTTTTGAATAATTGTGCTGGTTTCAACTAATATACATATTAGTTTGCACTAATAAAGTCTACATGAGTAATTGTATTTTAAAGAAGGATATTTGTTTCTGGTTTTCCATCAAAGAATAATACTATTTGAACCTTTTTATTAACCTTGAATAACTGTGATATTCATCACTGGCTTGTTGTGTGTTATGAATCAAATCCTCTCCGTGTCTGTAATGTTATGTTATAACTGTGATATGTTGTGATTGAGTCAATTATCTCAAATCTATTGAGAAACAGTTGATTGTTTATAGATTCATCCAGAAAAGTTCATTAGAAGTATATGCTTTTGAATCAAAAATCATATGAAATCATAACAACCATAAGTCCTTGATGGTTATTCATGTGTTCATCTGTAATGTTGTTTTTTCACCAGCAGCAATAAACCACACTAAACGCATTCATTTCAAACATTTCATTGTTTTCTCCACATTAACTTCGAAACAACCTCATAAACCAAAGAGTAAGAAAGAGCATGCTCGGGCATGCAATGATGTCACAACATGATGATGCCACTGGGTGCGAAGTATAAAACATACAGTAGCAGAGAGTTTCTTTTTATATCATTCATAGACTCGGGGACCGTTTCGGTAATCCGCTGAGAGTTTTTTAATAAAAGCTATAGCGTTTATTTTACACCGCTCTCCACGTCTCGCGTAGCCTTGTGTTGCCGGATCTAAAAGAGACGAAGGGGGGGAGGAGAAGAAACTCACAGACCGACACACACCAGATTGAGCAGGCGGAACAAACATGCTGAAAAAAATCTCATCCGGCCCAAAAATAAGTGTCTGGAAATGACACCGTGTAGAAACCCCAATTCCCCCTCTGTGACTGGTCCGAAAGGGGGACTTACTGGGAGAGAGACAAAACAGTGCATGCCATTTCAGGGTGAGAGGGAGGATAGTGTGTGCGTGTGTGTGTGTGTGTGTGTGTGTGTGTGTGTGTGTGTGTGTGTGGGGTGGGTGGGGGTCACCTTCCTTAATGTTGAAGGTCACCCGTCTCCTCTTAGCCTGGGTGTTTTATTATCTGGGGTCGGGGGGGAGTTTTTCAAAAATAAATTGGAGACGGAAGATGAATAATCACGAGGCACTCAGCATTCTCTCTGTCTTGCAAACGGCAACAAAGTAACAAACTTGAATAATAATGACACATACACATATATATATAATTAGTGGTTATAACATAACAGTCTCAAGGCTGTACAAAGGGGCAAGGCTGGACCCTCCTCAGTATGTCAGCAGGTAAATGTGTATGTTTTTTTTATTTTATTTTTATTCATTTTTTTAAATAATTTCTGCGTGCGAATGTGTTTCACTTAACAATAAATTCAGGAAGCCCCTCGAGGTTTTTCGACTCATGGGTGGTGTTGGTCGCTGTTGAATCTGATTTCAGGTCAGATTCTGTGATTTTGATTGGATGTGAAGTGGCGTGGCGGCTGAGATAAATATATATATATATATATATATATATATATATATATATATATATATATATATATATATTTATATATATATATATATATGTATATATATATATATTTTTGTGTTATTTTTTTTTTAAATTTATTTTCTCTTCCAAATCTCTGCCAGCAGTGTGCCGGCAGGAAGTGACGACCGTGGGGTGGCGTGTGCACACACACCAAAAAAAAAGAAGAAACGAGGACATTAACAGTGATGTTAAAGGGATAGAAAAAATGCACTTTTTAAGAAAACCCCCACACAGCCTCATGCGATGGTTGTGTGTGCAGTGCGTAGTGGAAGAAAGAAAAGAACAATGACGGAGCCCTTTAAAATGGATCTACCCTTGCAGCATAGTTCTGTATGGAGCGCATAGTGCGAATAGGGGTTGGAGACTGGTGGATGAGGGGATGAGGGGAACAGGGGGCGGTAAAAGGCAGAAGGGGGTTCAGGATGGAGTGTGTGTGCCGTGCTCTTGGTTGCCGTGTTTGTCACGATCACCAGGAAACAAGGGTTGCTATATTTTTCTTGTCTATAGAATGATGGAAGAAATGGGCAAAAACTGCCAGTTCCATCTTCAGTCCATCTACCAGCCGATGGGCACCCGCGTGTCCCGGCGCACAAGCGCTAGTTTTAAAGCTGCACTCTTCTTCTTCTTCTATGGTGGCAAAGCTAAACATGTGTAGCATCTGGAAAAAGGAACGTCGCTTTCATAGGAACTGAAACGGGCTTCAACTGAGGGGAAAAGACCGCAACAAAAGGCTCTCCGCTGTGTCCGTGGCTCCAGGCGAGCAGGCATGTCCGTCTCAGCAAGTTATAATATAATATACCGTAGTTATCAATAAGTCTTAGTAGGTCATACCTGTATACGCTTAAATAAAGAAGTGGATGAAAAGAATGGCTACTCCAATATTGAGTAAAATGACCATAACCACCAGGATGGAGCTGGAGCCCTGAAAGACAAGAGAGGAGGGAAGAAGAAGAAGTTCAGTGGAGGCAAATAAATAAACAAAATATATAACTTTAAATAGAAAACTGAAAAAAAAGACATCCTTCATTTATAGATGAATTTAATCCTTTCTTTGTGAACCATAGTGCTGCACTCCAGTACACACTTTAAGGTATTTTACTTGAGTATTTAAATATCACGCTGCGTTATACTTCTATTTAACTTTTTAACTGCACTATTTTAATCTCACAGCTCCTACTTCCCACTTTACTGATTAAGAGTTTACAAACCAAATGTGATCAGTCTATAAAATATGATACTGGGCTTTAGATTAAACCTTCCAGCAGCATATGAAGTTCTATAAATCTGCTCCACCTCCCCTGGCCGTGATTAAAAAGCATCAGTAATGATATTCCAATAACATGGTGATAATATGAGTCTGTGCCCAACAAGTACTTTTATACTTTAATATAACATGTTGCTGTTTAAAAGTGTATGACTTTTACTTGTAACGCAGTATTCTTTACACTATATTATTACATTTCATACTTGTACTTTAGGCAGCTACTAAAAGATATTCACATGCTTTAATGTTAAAAAAATACATATTTTTCTCACGCTGTCTGTCTGAATACACCTGTATTTACCCGGCATCTCTCACAGCACCTACCGGCCTTATAGTGAAGAAAGACATGGAAATCTAATTTGCTTACATGTTATTTGCTTTTTGTTCTCTCTGACACACGTTCAGACATCAGGAGTATTTCTATACTTCGATACTACAGTACCCATGAGCCTCAGCGGGAGCCTTTGAAGAGTAAAAACTACGAAACAGATTCAATACTTTTCATCATTGTTGCAGTTGAGATCAAAACGATAAAACAAATCCTGCACGACGTGTAAACTTGAGTTAAGAACTTTCCGTTAAACGACATAAACACGACTCTATATCGCCTAACAGCTGTTATAACATAAGTACCGTAGTAAAAATCGGGTTACAAGCCGCTACTACCTTCGGTGGGTGTCCCCGCTAGTTCCCCGCTGTAGCCAGCTAGCGCTGCTGCTAGTTCCCCACTAACTTCCACTAGCTCTCCGCTAGCTCTCGCTAGCTCCCCGACAACCACCGAAGGTAGCGGGACCAGCCCCGGCTCGACACCCGACTCGGCTAGAGGGGACGCGGGCAGTAGCAGCAGCAGCGGGAAGCTAGCAGCAGCGCTAGCTTGCTACAACGGGGACAACCACCGAAGGCAGTAGCGGCGTGTAACCCCTGGCTTTTACTCTATATACATATATGTATATGTATATATATGTGTACATGTATAAGTATCGCCTCTTGCAATACTCACATTACTTATTAGTGTACTATAATGAAATTATCTTAAAGGAATTGTTCTACATTTCTGTAAATATGATTATTTGGATGGGAGTATTGACGTGTCTGTACATTGAAGCATGAGAGCTAATGGGCAAATAGCTTAGCTTAGCATAGAGACTGAAAGCAGGGGGAAAGTGCTAGCCTGGCTTGCTAAAGAGACGTTAAGTTGTGGAAGCATCCAACTCTCTCCTCCACACAAAACATTCCTTTTGCTGATTCTTCCGAGTTAAATGGTGAATGAACTCAGGACCACGGATCCAACAACGCGTGGACTCACTGAGTTTGATTTGAGGGTGAGAAGCTCTCCTTCCTGCTCCAGAGTGATGGGCTGAGACTTGAGTGGCGGGGAGAGCGTGAGGTCCCTGTGCAGCGGCCACTCCTCCAGCTCCGCCCCCACGTTCAGGCTGTCCAGCATCTGTACGGAGTCCACGGACCCCTCTCTGACGGGCCGGAGGCCCCGGGCTCGCAGCCGGCTGTTCTTGGGGGCCGGGGCCTCCGGGCCCAGCCCCCGAGGCGCCTGCGAGTCCGGACACTGCAGCCTCATGTCGACCGTGTAGTCGCTCATCCGCTCCTCGTCCTGCTCCGTGAGACGCGAGTGGGCGGGGCTCCACCTCAGGGTGCTTTCGGCGGTCCAGCCCCCGGCGACGCCCTCCGGCCTTTGGTCGCCGAGCTTGTGGTCGGACGGGTTGTGTGGCTTCGGGTGGTGGTTGGAGTAGACGTGCTCTCGGGGGGCGTAGCTGGAAGAGACGTGGTCCTTTGCGCTGCTGTGATTGGAGGAGATGTAGTCTTGGGGCTTGTGATTGGAAGAAGCATGCTCAGAAGTCTTGTGATTGGACATGTTGTGTTCCAAGGCCTTGTGATTGGACAAAATGTGCACCTGCGGCTTGTAGTTGGAAGAGGCGTGCTCGCCGGCCTTGTGATTGGTGGAAGAATGATCCCGTGTTTTGTGGTTGGAGGACGAGTACTCCCTGGACTTGTGGTTGGAAGAGGCTTGCTTGGAGGGCTTTTGGTTGGAGAGGGAGTGCTCCCAGGCTCGGTAGGAGGAGGCGTGCTCCCGCGGCTTGTGATTGGACGAGGCTTTCTGCTTGTGATTGGACAGAGGCGTCTGCTCG